>NW_028324175.1:603663-754579 GCF_054372755.1 Phalangium opilio
AGTTGAGGAACCACGTCAAGTAGATTTATTGCTATTAACCGAGGGTGAGAAGAAGCATTTCTGCTTAATCCGAAGCATGAGTCGACTTCTAGCGACGGTGTTCACCGCAAACGGACACACGAACTATTACTGTCGTTATTGCCTCCATCGATTCTCCGGTGTAAACTCGGAGGAAAACTACAAGGACCACATCAAGGAGTGTAGTATACACGGACCCCAGAAGATCGAGATGCCGGTAAAGGAACCTATCCTGGAATTCAAAAACGTCGCATGGCAGCAGAAGGTAAACTAAAACTTTTGTTATTTATCAGGGTATTTTGAATAGCGCGCCAAAAATAGTTTACTGAGGGTAACGTTAGACGGCGCCTATATAAAGATAAATAAAGCAGACGATAAGATGCATGGGAGAGAGAGAATGTTTTGTTTACATTTTATCTAATATAGTTTTATTTCTATTTCTCACAGGTTAAATACGTCATCTATGCCGATTTAGAGTCTATTCTCCGCAAAGTTCACCGATGCGATCCCGATGTCGACCTCTCTTCAACCACGAAAACTTCGCAGCATATCTCCTGTGGGTTTAGTTATGTCATCGTTAGTCACGACGGTACAGTCTCTAAACCAGTTACTAATCGAGGGATAGATGCCACGGAAAAGTTTTTAGAAAACCTTTTGCGTGAAGACGCAATTATTCAGCGTAAGATTAAAGATAACGCACCCATGAATCTATCAGACTTAGAAAAGGCGCAATTCGCCTCGGCCCAATCCTGTTACTTATGTAACAAGCCTTTCACTGTAAATGACTGTAAAGTTTGTGACCACGACCACACTAACGGAACCTACAGGGGAGCTGCTCATAATTCGTGTAACCTGAAACTGAAGACCAGGAATTTCGTTCCCGTCTTCATGCATAACTTATCTCGTTACGATGCTCATCTTATTATGGACAAAATTGGATTGGTCAAAGATCACAAGATTACGTGTATCCCCACGAATTCCGAAACGTTCATGTCGTTTTCTCTGGGTAAATTACGATTCTTAGACTCAATTAGGTTCATGCCGGCATCGCTAGAGACACTCGTATCGAATTTGGCTCGAGGAGGAGCCGATAAGTTCAAGTGTTTAAACTCTGCCTTCAGCGCTGACGAAGTACCGCATCTGCTGAGGAAACAGGTTTACCCCTATGACTACTTCGACTGCGAGGCTAAATTCGACGAGACCGTGCTGCCACCCAAGGATGCCTTCCTCAATTCCTTAACTGACGAAGAGGTTAGTGAGGAAGATTATTCTCAAGCTCAAAAGGTTTTGGGAAAATTCCAACTCACTAACTACGGTGAGTACCATGATTTATACGTTAAGACCGACGTTCTGCTCCTAGCGGATGTTTTTGAAAGTTTCAGGGCTATGTGTCTAGAATATTACAAGTTAGATTGCGCGCACGCATATACAGGTCCTGGTTTCGCTTGGCAAAGCGCCCTTCACATGACCCAAGTGAAATTGGAACTACTGCAGGATCCAGATATGCATCTCTTTATTGAGAAGGGTATAAGAGGGGGTGTTTCTTTAATTACGCATAGACTAGCCATAGCCAATAATAAGGATCTCCCCGAAACATTCAACCCAGCAGAACGTAGCTCTTACATTACCTACCTAGACTGTAATAACCTTTACGGCACCGTAATGTGTCATCACCTGCCGATGAGAGGATTTCGATGGATTCAACCATGTGAAGATTTCACTCGTGAAATTATCTTGAATCACCCAGACGATGATCCCCAGGGTTTTATCCTGGAGGTTGATCTTGACTACCCGAAAAGTTTGCACGAAGAACATAACTGTCTACCCTTAGCTCCCGAACGTAGAGTTATTAACGCGGATGAGCTTTCACCGTATTCGATTGAACAGTTGAACAAACTGAAAATTAACGTACAGGATAGCCTCCCAAAGTTAGTTCCCACGCTCTACAATAGGGAGAAATATGTTCTACACTACCGGAATCTCAAGTTTTACATCGCTAAGGGGATGAAATTGGGGAAAATCCATCGAATACTCACATTCGAGCAGGGTGCGTGGTTAAAACCATTTATCGAGTTCAACACGGAGAAAAGGAAGCAGGCGGTGAACGACTTTGAGAAGGATTTTTTCAAGTTGGCCAACAATAGGTACGCATCTACGCTACGCTAAGTTATTATTTCACACGTAAATTAATCAAAATTTTTATCTATTAACAGTGTTTTCGGGAAGACGATGGAAAACCTCCGCAACAGGATCAACTTTGATCTTGTCCAGACCCGGGAGATGGCAGTTAAGAAGGCCAGTTCACCGACATTCCAGAGGTTCACCATCTTCAGGAACGAACTGGTTGGGATCCATCGTCTGAAGAAATCACTCAAGTTGGACCGACCCATTTACACCGGTTTCGCCATCTTGGACCTCTCAAAGTTGGTCATGTACGACTTCCATTACAACACTATGAAGGCCAAATATGGCGACGACCTCAAACTTCTTTTTCCCGACACAGGTATGATTTTTTAAAAACGTTTACTAGATTTAAATCCTTTTTACTACTTTCAATTTTAACTAATTAAATGTTTTTACGTATAATTACAGACAGCCTGAACTATCAGATTTTCACCGACGATTTGCCTCGGGACTTTGCCCACATGAAGGAGATGTTCGACTTTTCCGCTTACCCCAAGGAACATCCTCTCTTCAGCGAGGAAAACAAGAAGGCCCTTGGAAAGTTCAAGGACGAACTCAACAGCATCCAGATTCAAGAGTTCTGCGGCTTGCGGCCGAAAATGTACAGCATCCTGTCGGCAAAAGGTGAAAAGAAGACGGCGAAGGGAATCTGTCGTCGCGTGGTCAAAAAGAAGATACGTCACGCTCAATACAAGGAATGCCTGCTTCAACGTAAACTCACCACTGAGGAGATCAAGAGGATAGTCAGTGTTAAACACGAGCTATTTTCCATCACCCAGAAGAAACTCGCCCTTAACCCATGCGATGATAAGAGATTCACCATCGATGGAGTGTCAACATATGCTCATGGTCATTTTAAAATTAAGGAATAAAATTTCAAATGTATAATTACTTTCTGTAACCCTATCCCCTCCCATACCCTTTGGTGCGAAGTGGCCGAAACGGTCCACGCCCAATTTCCCCTCCCATACCCTTTTGGTGCGAAGTGGCCGAATCGGTCCACGCCCAATTTCCCCTCCCATACCCTCCTGGTGCGAAGTGGCCGAAACGGTCCACGCCCAATCCTTTTCCTTTTAAATTTCATAGTTTAATGTATAGTTTATAAGTTTAATTTAATGTATATATATTTTCAATGTTTAATTGTATAGTTTTAAGTTGTTTTTCTGGAATGAGTTTTACTCCGTGACCTACGGTTTCTCATTCAAAATAAATTTTTTTTTAAATACAAATTTCTTCCCTCTTATTTCATACAACTTAGGCAAACATTTTTTTTTTCAGGTTAAATGACGGGTAGCGCGGGGGACCAGCCGCGTGCGCGTGTTTAAATTTCCCGCGCGCGCGCGCGTAGGAATAAGTTCGCGGACGATTTAAAGGGTAGCATACAATTCAATTAAAGAAACTTTATTAAAATTCTCTTATAGATGTGGGTATTTATAGGATTTTCATGCGAGGGGCTCCAGCCCTCGACCAATGACAGGGCTACTATTTTCGGTGAAGTTGAGTTCATCCATACTTGTCCTCGACCGGTAGGGAGGGTATATGGGATTTATTTACAAGTTTCCCAACATAAACAAACATTGTAACTCCGACTATCATCCCATGTCAACACTCAGCGTCGAAGTTCCCTGCAAACACCTATCATGATTTCGAATTATTGACTTAGGCCGTTTATTTTCCATCATAGTTTCTCTATCCCCGTTCTAAAGTTTGAAACATGCGTATAATTGGAGGAATTAAATTTTAATAATAAGTTGAACTCCTAAAATTTGAGGTATGCATATATTTAGTGAAATAGTATTAAATTTGTATATTAAGTAGAAATAACTCCTAAAATTTGGAATATGCCTACATTTAGATAAATGAAAAAAGTATTAATTTTGAATATTTATTATTTATATTCGATGTATTATTTACGCGAATTTTTAGAGATGCATACACTTAGAGAAACCATTTGCATACGGAATTCTAGTACACTGTCCCCGTTTTCACATTTCCTGCACCTGAAACGTCGAATTAAATATCAATAAAGAGAGATTGATGAATTTGAATATTAGGTGAAAATAATACCTGAAATTTGAAATATGCCTTTAGGATTTTGAATATATTTCTAAAGTATTTAAAAATGTCTAAGTTGTATGAAGTAAGAGTGAAAGAAAATTAGTATTTAACAGAATTTTATTTTGAATGAGAAACCGTAGTGTCACGGAGAAAAACATAACTTAAAACTATACATTAAATGATTTAAACATTATACATGGGAAATACTAACTAACTTTGAAATTTTAACTAACTATTAAACTTTTGTGCTGGGGAGAGGGGTTTCCGATGGATCGACGATAAGTTCGGGCTAATCTAACTATTGTCCACCGACTTCCTGCTGGTCCATAAGACGGTGAATGTCGTGGTTCTCCTGGCTGGAAAGGTCTGGAAAATCATCCTCCTGGTCCATAAAACGTTGAAGATTACGTTCCTCCTGGCTCGTCAGGGTATCCATCTCGTCATCTTCAACGACCGGGAAATGTTCCCGCATGTGGAGACTCGATTCTTCCGGACCGTCGAACCATTTGTCGCAAATACTGCATGCAACCCTCGGAGGCGGTGGTGTAGGTCCATCCAGTGAAGAACCATCCAACGTGATGACGACAGGTCTGTTCCCTTCTTCTTCTTCTTCAAGGTCCATGAATTCGTTCAGGGCACGATTCCCATCGTCAGACAGTTCACCTAGATGAAAGGAAGAAAGGTCCGACGACACCCTACGGGTGACGGCGGAAAGAGAGCCAAAAACAGAGGGAGGGAGTTGGGAGGGAGAATAGGGTTCGGTGTAGAGTGATGAAGTTTCGGCTTCATCGTCTCAGGAGGGGATGGGTCGGACGTGGACCGGTTCGGCCTCTTCGTCTCAGGAAGGGATGGGGAAATAGGTTCTGACGGGGACCGTTTCGGATCCTTCACCTCGGGAGGGGAAGGAGATGGAGTGGGCGGGGTCAAACGATTTCCTCTGCATATGAGGTCGTTTATAATTTGGCTCTCCGTACTATTTAACTTTTCTACACTAATAGAACCCTCAGAGAAATTAAGGGATAGTCTACTATCGTACTCAGTAAAGTGTTGGGTTGGGGGGACAAGAGGAATATAGATTGAAGGACTCGAAGTCGGGACAACCGGAGGGATAAGAGGAGGGGGTGAGGAACCTGAAGTTGGAACAACATGCGAAAAAAAAGAAGAGGTTGATGAGTCCGAAGTTGGGGTAACAGGGGGAGGGGATGGGTTGGACGTGGACCGTTTCGGCCTCTTCGTCCCAGGAAGGGATGGGGAAATAGGGTCTGACGGGGACCGTTTCGGATCCTTCACCTCGGGAGGGGAAGGAGATGGAGTAGGCGGGGTCAAACGATTTCCTCTGCATATGAGATCGTTTATAATTTGACTCTCCGTACTATTTAACTTTTCTACACTAATAGAACCCTCAGAGAAATTAAGGGATAGTCTACTATCGTACTCGGTAAAGTGTTGGGTTGGGGGGGCAGGGGGAATAGAGATTGAAGGACTCGAAGTTGGAACAACCGGAGGGATAAGGGGAAGGGGTGAGGGACCCGAAGTTTAGACAACATGCGGAACAGAGGTGGAGAATGATGAACCCGAAGTTGGAACAACAGGGGGAGGGGAGGATGAGGGGTCCGAAGTTAGGACAGCATGCGAAGCAAAGGTAGAAGTTGATGGACCCGGGAATGAGATAAAGATAGAGGACGATAGGTCTGTATTGTCCATGCGGGGTTGTGGAACCTTAGGGGAAGCTTTAGAGTGTTTGGTATACATATGTATCTTTAAATTCGCAAACCGGGTATAACTAGCTGAACACTCCGTACACGGGAAGGAAACACCCTCATGTTTCTCCCTCTTGTGCCTATAAAGTTCCTTCTTCCTGAGATACGCACACTCACACATATTACACTTAAACATCCTCAAAGAATGAATGGGGTAAAGACAATCTTAATCTCGAAAAAAAAACCCCAAGTAACTTAAACTTGGAAAATTTAGTAATTTCGGTACTAGCCCGTAAATTTTCTCTTACCCTCTGCAAAATAGCCTCCAACAGCAAAAGTTACAAAGTATTGAAAAATACTATAAGGCAACTAAGAAGCAGGCTGGAACTCGTCTGAAGTCAGGAACAAAAAGTGATTTGAGTTTGAGCACGCGCCAGGCTTTTATACTCTTGGCGTCGTCCATTCAATCTTTGTTTCATCCATCATACAGGTTTTACATTGACGTCACGTTGAAATCCTCATCATGTTTCGAAATTCGCGACAAGTTCAATCTAGTTCGTTTACTTGCAAGTTTCCTAACAAAAACAAATATTGCAACCCCAACTATCATCTCATGTTGACACTAACCGCTTTCTACAAGTGTGCATCGCGATTTCGAATAATTTACTTGGATCGTTTATTTACCATTCGAGTTTCTCTATTCCCGTTCACCGACCTCTTTATTTACATTTCTTATCCTTGAAATAGGTCTATCAATAAAGATAAATTGGTTTAAGTTGGAATAATTTATAAAGTTTGAAATGTAATTAGAAATATTAAATGAAAATATTTAGTTGGAATATGCCTATATTTAGTGGGGTAGTATTAAATTTGAATATAAATAACTCCTAAAATTTGAAATATGCCTATATTTAGATAACCTACGCCTCTGTTTCGGCTTACGTTAATGATACGGGATTTGAAGCGGGTGTCGGGAAACTATTTAAGATAGCGGTACCGCTGTCATATTCAAGAAATTCGAGCCAATATACTTCAACTTAATACTTCTAATATAGTATTAAATTTGCATATAATAACACCTAATTTGAAATATGCCAATATTTAGATAACTGACACCCCTGTTTCGGCCTACGTTAATGGTATGGGATTTGAAGCAGGTGTTGGGAAACTATTTAAGATAGCGGTACCGCTGTCATATTCAAGAAATTCGAGCCAATATACTTCAACTTAATACTTCTAACATAGTATTAAATATGTATATAATAACTCCTAAAATTTGAAATATGCCGATATTTAGATAACCAACACCTCTGTTTCGGTCTATGTTAATGATATGGGATTTGAAGCAGGTGTTGGGATACTATTTAAGAAAACGGTACCACCATCATATTTCAAGAAATTCGAGCCAATATATTTCAACTTAATACTTCTAATATAGTATTAAATTTGCATATAATAACTCCTAATTTGAAATATGCCAATATTTAGATAACCAACACCTCTGTTTCGGTCTACGTTAATGATATGGGATTTGAAGCAGGTGTTGGGATACTGTTTAAGAAAACGGTACCACCATCATATTTCAAGAAATTCGGGTCAATATACTTCAACTTGATTCTTCTAAATATAAACTTTAGAAATTATTTCAACTTAAACCAATTTCTCTTTATTGATAGACCTATTTCAAGGGTAGGAAATGTAAATAACGTGGTTGGTGAAAGGGGATGGAGAAACTCGGATGGTAAATAAACGATCCAAGTAAATAATTCGAAATCGTGATACACACTTGTAGAAAGCGGTTAGTGTCAACATGGGATGATAGTTGGGGTTGCAATATTTGTTTTTGTTGGGAAACTTTCAAGTATACGATCTAGATTGAAACTTGACGCGAATTTCGAAACATGTTGAGGATTTCAACGTGACGTCAATGTAAAACCTGTATGATGGATGAAACAAGGATTAAATGGACGACGTAAAGAGTATAAAAGCCTGGCGCGTGCTCAAACTCAATCACTTTTTGTTCCTGACTTCAGACGAGATCCAGCTCAATCACTTTTTTGTTCCTGACTTCAGACGAGATCCTGCCTGCCTCTTAGTTACTTATAGTATGTTTCAATACTTTGTAACTTTTGCTGTTGGGAGATATTTTGCGGAGGGTATGAACCGAGAAATGGACGACATCAAGAAAATGAACTCTCAAGGGTGAGTAGAAATTAAACCTTTTTTTTTTCTCCTGCATGAATTTACTCTACCAGTTTGTCAGAGTTTACTAATTTATATTTATATTTATATTTATATTTATATTTAGGCATAACACCCTTTCGGATCCCGCTCAACCTCCGCGCATCAGGCTACCACGTGCAGGCTCGGCAAAACGGCGGGAAAAAAAGACGAGGAACGTTTCAGCGTCGCCACTGCTCCTCCGCCTCCAAACTCCGAGTCATCAGGGAGGGATGCCCGACCACCACCACCATCGTCACCGTCGGCGTCGAAAACAACGTTGATGTCACCTCCACCGCTCGACCCTATACCTTCGGATCTGCCGACAACACCAAGAGGTGCACCTTTGTGCGAGAGGACGCTCGGCATGGGTGCATCGATAGCCTACCGCGACGGATTCGAAGAGGAGGTCACGATCGGCAAACTATTGTCCGAGTTTGAGGGGCTTTACGAGGAAGGGAACAGGAGACTTCCTCGTAAAGTTTTCTACGTTTGCGAAAACCAAAACTTTTTAAATTACTCCTATGGGACGACATCCCATAGGAGTATAGCTGAGTGGCCTAAAAGCCTGCGAGGCTTAAAAGAAAAAGTGGAGGCGCAGTGCGGGGTACAATTCAATGCCGCGGTTGTGAATTTGTATCGGAATAGGAGGGATAGTGTTGGGTGGCACTCCGATGATGAATATGGAGTGCACTCAACTATCGCCTCCCTATCCTTCGGTGCTGAAAGGACATTTCAGATACGGCCTAAAGGCGAATCTCGGGAAACCATTTCGGTTGTTTTAAAAAACGGTTCCCTTCTTTTAATGAGGGGTTTGAATTGTCAAAAAGATTGGGAGCATTCCGTTCCCAAGGATTTCAACCCCTCATTAAAAGAAAGGGTAAATGTTACCTTTAGGTACATGGGGGACATAAGACGTGGATACGCGAAAGAAAATCCCTCGTGCGTGTGATTTTATTTTTTATTTATTTATTTATTTTTTATTTTTTATAATAATAATAATATGCTGTAATATGTCTATATATATATATATATATATATTTAATTAAATAAATGAGAAAGTATTAAATTCGAATATTTATTATTTAAATTCAAAGTATTATTTACAGGATGAATTACATACACTTAGAGAAACCATTTGCCTACAGAATAGAAAACTTAAGTACAATTATTAAACATCTAATTCAACCAATAAGTTAAATAAAGTCTGCGAAATAATTATTGGCGAAATAATGATTCGAACCGTTGGATCTCATATGATAATGAACTTCGTAAAACATTAAACTGTGGGTGTTATCATACAGACACTCGGCTAACTTGCAAATATACATGGCCTTGAACATATAATGCATGGCCGTCTCGTTTTTATCCTTATAGTTTTTTCTAACTGCCTTGTTAGTTTTATAAACCATAAACATGCACATATGGAGAGCTAGGTTTAGAACTCTTAAGTACTAGTAGGGGCAATGAATTTCGTATCCCCCGTAGTAAAAGGTGCGAAATTTACATTCCCCCTCATTGCGAGGATGGCAACTACCTAACTGGCAAATATTTGGGTTGGGCATTCCGTACATTTTGTGGGGGGAGAGATGTACATAATGTGCATAGATCGAATCCCCCTCGAATTCTTTCAATTTGAAATAATGAGTCCTATTATTTATGATACATGGAAACTGTCTAGCAAACATGTCGATTAATGTCCCTGGTGGGAGTTGGGCGGAGAAAGTTAGTAACTTGTACAACGCTAAGTGCTTCAAACCTAAATTTATGTAAGGGGCATTAACGTATTGTAATGTGTAATATTCGCCACACTCATATAAATTAAAGACTTCATTCGGTATGGGGTTTATTATTAAATCCCCCGCTTCTGAATCTATGGTACGTCCGGCTCTCCCGTAATCCTTATCCCGTCCGATGGCTTCGAATTTCCTAATTCTTCTTAAGTTCTTTCGTCTTACGACAGATTCTACAATAATGGGATAATTCTTTCTCGGATCCACATTACACCGAATAGAGTTGGAAAGCTCGTTCTGTGTATTACTGGTTTGAAAGGATGTTAGAGGTTCAACCCTGTTGTGGTAGAAAACCATATCCATAAATAAGGACGAAATTAACTACCATAAATATATGAAAATAATTATACTTACATTTTGCGAATCTGGATCGGTACTTCAAGGAAGGATGTAGAATGCCTTATCTTTAAACTGTCCTCGTCTTTTATACTTTAATGTCACGTGACTTTCTGACCATGTAAACATGGCACTCTTTTTAGACCAATCATGTTCTTATAGTGAACATGGCGTTTAAACCGCGTGTTGATAGAACATAATTACAGTGTTAATTACGATAACGGTTCTACCGTCATATACGTTTGAACCAATATATCCGAAAGGTAATATGACGCATAAGCCTAACATTGACGCCATGATTGATTCACTGACGCCAGACACGTCATGTGCGTTTCACTGACGTCACCGCGGGATTGTGAGAAAAATGTTTGATTCACTGGCGCCATAAGAAGAAAAAATGCTGTGGGCACCATGTTTCATTCATTGACGCCATATTTACTGGTGGCAGATCATCACATGACGCCATGACCCCAATTCGGTACTTCTCTACTACTAACTTGTCTGTACATTTTCTCGATGTCTGCTGTCTTTGCAATAAGATTGGACCGGAAAGGAATTAACAGCTTAATTAAATCGTCTTGCAGAGGAGGGCCGACTATCATTATGTCCTTCAATGAGAGGCCAGTAGAAGTCTCTGCTGAGCCGTCAAAAACTACTCTAAATTTAGTAGTGGTGCTTGTTTCTTTGGTAACGCCATGATGGGGCAGGTAGTAATGGGACACAACTTGATCATTGATTAATTCATTTGGCTTGATGAGTTCCATGTGACCCGATTCCCACATAAAGGTTCCCTCAGGGGGGATTATATAGGTTCGATATTGGTCATAGAGATCAGGCTTAGATTGTTGACGTCGTTCTTTGGATAGAGAGCGACGAACCGCTTAATTCCGTGAGTTTCCAAGAGCTTCTGGTTCATGTCGCAGTGGTTTTCGTACCACCTATCTTCCGGAAATATTGCTCATAGAGATCAGGCTTAAATTGTTGACGTCGTTCATTGGCTAGAGAGCGACGAACCGCTTAATCCCGTGAGTTTCCAAGAACTTCTGTTTCATGCCGCAGTGGTTGTCGTACCACGTATCTTCCGGTAACATCTCGCGTATGAGACTTGAGGAAATGCTCTTCACATTGCACTGCAATGATGTACTTGAATATCTGATTGGCTGATACTCGTGCCTTGAAGTCCAGAAATAGTCCAACCAAAAATTGTGTTTAATGCGCCAAGGGTGCCTGTTGGTCCCTTACATTGGCCTTCACAAATTATGACCTTGTAGACATCTGCACCCAAAAGAAGGTCCACTTCTCCGGGTGTATGAAAGGGTGGATCTGCCAGTTGTAATCCCTACAGGTGTGACCATTTGTTTGGGTCGCATGCTACGCTTGGCAAGACTCCTGAAACTTGTTTCAAAATCAATGCATCTACCTTGAGGTTGATCGTCATTTTTATTCTAGAGCAAATCTCTTGAGTCACACTGCTACGAGCGGTTCCAATGCCAGAATCTCCGATTCCACCGATTGATACAGTGAAGTGATTGCGCTTTAGTTGAAGCCTTTTTGCGAAACGTTCAGTGATAAAGCTCACTTGTGAAGTAGAGTCAAGCAGTGCTCGAGCTGACTGAACCTGACCGCTGGAATCGAAAACGTATACAAGAGCTGTTGCTAATATGACTTGCAAATTTTTTATAGCATTTCTTGAAAGATGAAAGAAAACTTCAGAATGTGGTTCTTCTGTGCTTGATGCGGCTTGATCATCAGGTTTGTCTTGATGCAGCAACGTGTTATGTTTTGAATTACATTTTCTGCAGCTCCTTGCACGACAGTGTGTACCTTGATGGCCCTGTCCTAAACAATTGAAGCAGATCAACGTTCGAAGATGGGGCTCTTAAGTAACGTGCAACATTTGTATTTGTAATGTGCTTCCTTGCATATCAGGCAACGTTCACGCGCTGTTCCAAGATGCGTTACTATTGTAGGCTTTGGTTTTACAGCGGATCTTGCATGTTAGTCAAGAAAGTTCATGAAATCATCAAAAGTGGGTTTCACATTGCCTGGCAATGAAAGTTCCCATTCCCGACGAGAAGCTGGATCATGCCTTTGCTTCAACATATGCAGTAACATTGAGTCCCAATATTGAACTGGCTCTTTTAGTACCTTCAAAGCTCGAAGTGATTCTGAAGTGGTGTCCATGAGACGGCGGAGCGCTACTGCTGATTCTTGTGTGATGTGTGGTTGCGAAAATAAGCGCGCTATGTGTGCGGCTATAAGCTCATTGGGGTCGTTATACCTTTGCGTTAACACATTCCATGCTTCAGGATAGTTGGCATCGGTAGTTGGTATTGACTTGATTAAAGTAGCTTGTTCGTTTTTCAATGACGCTGTGAGCCTGTGACTGGAAATGTGGTGGATTGTGCTGACGGTTTAGCTTGTTGTCCTTGTTCAATGTTATGTACAATATCCGCAAAAAAATATGTAATTCCTCCAGTCTATTGATAGCTAAGTTTTGTTCTGTTTCATGCAACGAATATTCGTATGGATCACACAGTTGCACTATATCTTCTAGTAGTTTATCGTAACTAGTAGTGAGTTCATCGATCTTATGTAAATACATGTTTGCTGCTACTAGCGATACAGTCTTGATTTCCGAGATTAGCTTTCACAGTTTCCAAGCGTGTTACTCGCCCTTTATATGTTAATGCTTTTAATGCATCCATGTTGAATAATAAGCAGTCCAAAATGCACAGTTTTTTTACAAAGTCACAGTTTACGTTGATTCGTCCGACGTGTTTATTATGAATGCTGTTTAGTTATTGACGAAAGTATAAGGCCGATTCTTTGATTTAAATGTTTTTAAACCGTGTGGAAATATCCGGCTCGACACACCAAAAATGTTCGTGTTCTAAGACGGTAAATGCAAACGCATCGACAACTAAAACGTACTTTATTTCTAACGAATATAAAATCAAAAAAATGCTTCAAAAATTGACTTACATATTTTCGTTTCTCGGCTATATCTTTTCACGCGAAAAGGTTTACAATAACTGAAGAACTGAGGAGAAAATCTTGGGCACTAGCGCCGCATACTTTCTGTTGATACGTGGAGGAACACTAGTTCCCGTGAAGAAGAGAACATCGTAAATTAAGAAGGTATTTGTACATTTTTCTTACTATTACTAAATTCCTCCTAATTATAGATACTGATATTCATTTAACTATTTTATTACCATTTTATTGCTATAAAATATAGACAAGTGGAACAGGGTAGTTCATTCTTTTTCTGATTTGGATGAAGTGAAAGTAGTTGTGGTTCAACTGATTGGCTATTGGATAATTCTATTGCTTTGAATAATTCAAAGGTTTTAAAAGATGAGACATTTTACGATGATCCTCTTATACTTTTTCGACGAGCTTTTAATGAAGGCCTTGAAAAGCTAGAGGATTTAGAGCGACTAATTGATGGACAAACTGCTTTGACTATAAGAAAGTTAAAATATCACACTTATATGCTAATTGACGAAATATAGGACTATTTTGTCCAATATATCAGAAGATGAAAGAATACCCCTGCCCAAATTAATAACGCTTGACATTAGAAATTTCTCGTGATAACGAAGTTAGTAGGAAATTGATTGAAACTTTTAGAAGCTTTCAGGTTTGTGTTTTTAATCGATTTAAACTGATAAAGTAACATTAAAGTTGCTTAGAAATTTGTTTTTCATAATTTTTCCATTTCTAGCTTTTTGGTGAGCTTCCTCAAGTAGAACAAGAGTTCATTGTTCAAGGTTTTTAACGTCGATTCTACATTTCCTTTCCAAGGTTTTTTTCTAACAAATACAAATTAGTAAAAAAAATTATTGACGTGACAGAAGCCATTGGCAGCTGTTCTAGAGCAAACAAGATTCAAAATAAAAGAGCTAGAAATATTGTTCTAGCAAAAAGTAAAGAAAATGCCCGAAATTTTGTAGCTGGTTCTGTTGTTGCAAAGTTACTAACGTGGAAAATTGAAAACAAAGAACAAATCCATAAAAAACTCGTTGAGGACCCTTGCGCTAAAATAAAGTCCCATAATATTTATTCGACAATGGTATCGAGGGGAAAACTGCTTAGACTAACAGCAGATGGTTATAAAATTTAGAAGATAATGATGTCTATTAGGAAAAAAGTTTTAAGCGGGAAAACATTAGACTAAAAACAGAAGCAGAAAAACAAATATCCAGAAATGATGAAGTTTAAACACTTTGGAACATGTTAACGAACAATTCTAATGGCTTTAAGCGACTTATATTAGAGAGTTTAAGCTCACCAGAAAAAACGCGTACCGGTACGTGTAACTACGAGGTTTTTGAAAATCGCGCTCTTTATACGCGTTTGAAACGTTTTTTCGAAAAGGGCGCTTTTTTTACTTATATAGCGCCGTCTAAAGTTTTGTTTAGGTACACATTATGAAATCATTGCGAATAATTGCGCAATGATCTGTATTTAAATTTCAACGACAAGTTTCAACGGACTTTTCTTTCTTATCTTTATCTGAGTTTGAATTATCATTCGTTATTTTGCTATTCACCGAATTTCGTTCCTATTGGATAACTTATATTCGTAACATAGCAAGACTTTACTTTTTGCATTTTTAATTTTAATTCTTCCAAGTCAGGCCCATACCCATTCTTAAAAAGAAAAAAAAATTAAACAAAGAACGCTGGGCCTTGGCTGTTTTTTTTGTTTTTCTGTGTTTTGGAATATCATTTAACTACTTTTTTATTATAGGATCTTGATGATCGCTTATTTTACTATGCGGATGCTCAAAATAGAAACGAAGAGTTTGACGATTTAGAAGAGCTTTGGCTGTTGGGAGCAGTTCGAAATTGCAGGCCTTTTGTTTATCGGCAATGGTTTATTTTAAATGATTTATATGAAGAGTTTGTTTTGTGTAATTTTAGGTAGGTTTATTTTTTTTAAATCTTTTGAGTGCAGTGCGCTATTATAGTATTGATTATCTTCAAGGTTTGCAACAGATGATATTTACCGGCTGGTTGAATTTCTGAGAATACCCGACTATATTGTTTGTCAAAACAGGACGAAGGCCGATAATGTTGAGGCATTATGTATTTTACTAAAACGGTTGTCTTACCCCAATAGGCTTAATGACCTAACTAGCACATTTAACCGCTCTAAAGCAGAGCTTTCTTATATCATCATAGAAACTTTGAATCACATTTATGAGAAACATTGCCACTTAGTACAGCAGTTAAAGAGACAATGGCTTTTGAAGGAAGATTTGGAGAGGTATTCGGCGGCAATTTCTGCAAAAGGTGCCCCGTTGAAATACTGTTGGGACTTCATAGATGGAACTGCTAGACCAATATGCCGGCCCACTCGTGAACAAAGGCTTTTTTACAGCGGACATAAACGCATCCATGCGTTGAAATACCAGTCAATTCTTTCACCTGACGGTTTAATTGTGAATTTACTTGGCCCCATTGAAAGAAGGAGGCATGATTCTCACATGCTTCGGGTGAGCAGAATTGTAGAAGAGTTGGAGAATGTGTGTGGAGAAGACTTTGTAATATATGGGAACCCAGGTTATCCTCTCCGAAACAACCTCATTGTTTCGTATAGAGGAGCTAGGCTCACTGCAGCAGAAGAACAATTTAACAAAGCCATGAGTTCTGTTCGAGAGAGTGTGGAGTGGGGTTTTGGAAAAATTATACAAAATTTTGCATTTCTCGACTACAAAAAAACTTGAAACTGTTTTTGCAGCCAGTTGGCACTTACTGGATTGTAGGTACCATTTTGACAAATGTACATACTTGCTTATATACGGAAGTACTTCACCTTCATATTTTGGAATAGATCCACATAAGGTAGAGCACTACCTAGAATATGATCGACATTATAAAACCTGCAACAATGCATCATGAGAGAATCAAAATTCAGAGATCTCTATACCTATATGGTATCGTAGTTTCATTTTTCCAGTTTAACTTTCAGCACGTCGCATTCTTTTTTTTTTTGCATATCGAACCATGGGAAATACTTTTAAGAACTGAATTCCAGTTTTCTTATGATAATGAATTGTGAGTTTAATCGGTATTAGTTAGTAATAAGTTGCAGCATAAATTTGGAGGGGAATGTTCCTAAGCGTGTTTCAAAGGTGAGTTTGCTGTGTAATTTTGGATGCAAATATTCCAAAGAACTTCCTTACGGTAAGTTTAATTGGGATTAGTTTCTAATAAATAAATTGCTGTGTTGTTTTGGATGCAAATATTCCAAAGAACTTCCTTACGGTAATTAGTTTCTAATTTCCCTTGGGAATCTTCATCCAATGGTCTCTGCGCTGGCGGTGATTATTGATTTCATCGTTTTTGTAATAATTAGATTAATGGTGAGTTAAGTCACGCTTATTTCTAATCAATAATCTAGCAGCACATATTCTCTTGGGAAGTTGGGAATCTTCATCCAATGGTCTCTGCGCAGGTGGTGATTAGTGATTTCATTGTTTTTGTAATGATTAGATTGATGCTGAGTTAAATCACGCTTATTTCTAATCAATAATCTAGCAGCACTATTCTCTTGGGAATCTTGATCCAATGGTCTCTGCGCTGGTGGTGATTAGTGATTTCATCGTTTTTGTAATAATTAGATTAATGGTTCGTAATATATTGCGGCAATTTTGAATGCAAATATTCCAATATGTTAACAGTGACTTTATTTTGGGGCTCTTAATAATGGTAGTAATTTTGTATGTGAATATGCTAAAAAAACTTGGTGAGAATATATCGGATTAGTTTCTAATAAATAAATTGGTTTTTTGGGTAAGAAACATTTAACTGTATCGTTTTTGATGCAAAACATGTTTTTTTTTATAAATTGGGAAGTTATGACAATTTGTCATAACTTCCCAATTTGTAGTATCTCTATCATCAGGATTCGTTCCTTTTTTTCCAAATTGTACCTTTCTTCTCTGTGTTTATTTTCAACTTCTTCCTTCCTTTCTTTTGAATTCACTTCCTTCTCTCTAATTTCTAATTCTTTCTTCTTTAGTTCAAAATCTTTCAGGGCCTTGACTTAAATATGTAGGAACATATCGCCTCTGACCCTTTTATGTGACTGTTGGGCACCAATGCTTACTTCGGGGCTGCTTTCTTCTTCGATACCTAATAAACAAGACTTAATAAAATAATGTTATTGAATTTACCATTATTTATACTATTTGGGGTGTTGCGGGAGAAATGCGCAGCTTTCCTTAAAGGAAGCGTCGGCGACGTTTATTACCGATGGCGTTTGCGTTGGGGGCGGTGGCCTAAAATTTGAAAAAGGACCATACCCTACGAGTGGATGAATCGCGTCACGTGGGTTACCAAGACTCTATTTGCCCCTCAACCTGGACTCCACGCATCAATATAAATGAAGCTCGCCTAGAGCGCAAAACCTTGCAGTTCATTTTTCACCCCTTTTCCTCATTCTTTCGTGACAAGGAGGAGCACGTTTTCTTTTTCGCACCTGGGAACTTCTTTTATTCTTCGAATTTTTTACCTCTCCGAGTGACGTATGTCACGGAGAGGTTCTGTAACGATCGTGTGTGTGTGTGTCTGTTGTTACACCCACGTGACCGCGTTCGCAGTTTCCAAATCGGAGCAAACGTGTTCGCCATTTCTGAACTGCATTCACAGTCACGGAAATGGCTCCTCCACTTGAGTTCTCGCCACCACCATCTTCTGGTCTTGATCCATCCCACACGGACACCAGTCTGTACATACTGGCTTCTAATCACCACCATCTTCTGGTCTTCGTCCATCCCACTTGGACACCAGTCTGTACATACTGACTTCTAAACACCACCATCTTCTGGTCTTTGTCCATCCCACATGCACACCAGTCTGTACACACTGGCTTCTAACACCACCATCTTCTGGTCTTTGTTTTTGTCCAACCTACATGGACGCCAATCTGCACCTGGCTTGTACACCACCATCTACTGGTCTTTGTTTTTGTCCATCCCACATGGACACCAGTCTGTACACCTGGCTTCTACATCACCATCTTCTGGTCTTTGTTTTTGTCCATCCTACATGGACGCCAGTCTACACCTGGCTTCTACACCACCATCTTCTGGTCTTTCTTTTTGTCCATCCCACATGGTCACCAGTCTGTACACCTGGCTTCTACACCACCATCTTCTGGTCTTTGATTTTGTCCATCCCACAAGGACACCAGTCTGTTCACCTGGCTTCTACACCACCATCTTCTGGTCTCTGTTTTTGTCCATCCCACATGGACACCAGTCTGCACACCTGGCTTCTACTCCATCGTCATCGTTTGGTGTAAGACATTCGCAGCGATCACCTAGGGTTACGAGAAACGTCTAGCCTCCCTAAGGTGGGATCGGCCACCAAAGGTTTTCGCAATTGCGGTTGTTCTTGCTTTTAACTGTAGTTCGACACCCTTATATACTACCTATTTGAGTAAGGCGAAGCAACCGGCGTATACTTCATTTCAAACGCCAATATTAGTCAAGTCTCTCAAGAATGTTTAATTGTTCTTTATCAACACGATGTAACGCTCAATAAGGCAAACAACTAACGAATAAAATATTTAATATTAATTCAATTTATTTTAGTATTTATGATAATCTGGTTTCTCAACTCAAAATTAATATGGAAAGAGTTAAAAAGCAGTCTATTTTTTGTCTCTGTGTGTCCGTCCATTGTTACACTAGTGCGTCTTGATAGCAGTTAGCCTTGAGTTGATGTGTTAAGAAATCATACCGAACCTTAATACTCCCTTTTTCTATAATATAAAGTGAATATGTGGAAGTATTTTTCGTAATTATGATGCATATAGTACTTTTGTAGCTTTAAAGCACTGTCTCATTTTGATATTCCAAAGATTTTTTTAATATTGTTATTTGAAATGGCTGTTTATATATTACTTAAGCTATTCTACATATGTATATAGAATAATTCTTGGTTTAGTGATTTCATGAAGAAAACTAAGACCTAGACTCCGGCGGGTATATAGGCTTAGTGAAACAAAGAGTAAATAATTGAGGCCTGAGGTGAAGTAAACTTTGGGCTTTGATTTTCGTGTCTGAAAAGAAGAGACATCAACGGTTCAGAGTAAGCTGAAAGTTAAATACACTCTTAAATAATCAGGTTAAGATTTTATAATAGAAGAAAAGATCATTGTGACAATTAGAATAGTTAAAGGGCTAATGGTAAACGGGTAGTAGCTACAGACGTTTTATTATCTTTATGGTGCGCATTGACTATTAGTGCGTCTAGCTACAATTTAGCTTTGGTGTTATTGAACGTTAACATTCATGTAGGCAAACTAAGAATATTGTTGAGTTGAGACGAGACGATATTGTTTACACTTCAAACCAGTTGTGAATGTAGCTATCAGAATATACGGTAAACAGCTGAAGCGTAGACTTCATTTCCTGTTCTTTTCCCCATTGACTGATTTCCATGGGTCCAAGATTTATCCTTATTGGATGTAAAATGTCGTCTGCCTTACTGTATATTCGCTATGCTTGAAATACTGCTTCAATATTTCGCAAATTTTTACTTCAAAAAAGAGAAATAATTCCATATCTAGGTAAATAAGATTGCAGTAGTAGACCTCTTGACTCGGAGAGGTAAAATTTTGGTTTTCCCAACTTGTTTCGTACTATGCTGTTATAGTCATAGGAGAGGGGAATTTCGCGGAATTGAGAAATCATTCAACTTGGTTTGGTTGGGAGCTTCGGGCCGGGCGCGTTTAGCGATCGGTTAGGTATCTTTCTTCGGGATTTCAGAAAGACTGTTTGTAAGAAACGAATTGAGCTCTCTTCATATTACATGAAGTCAATTGTGTTCGAAACTGTTTTATATGAAGATGAAAGGTAACTATTAATAAAAGCATCAAAACAATATCCATGCCTGGTTTTAATTCATGCTTTGTTTTATCAGGAAAATTATTTTAGTGGTGTTTGGTAATGAACATCAAAAATAAAATGAGGTAAAAACCGAATATTAAGTTTGACCAATTAGTGACTAATCATTTTATGACCTTTATATAGTACGTATAAACCAGGACGTTACAGGAAGTGTGAATAATGTTTGAAATTATTGGGGTGGGAGAAGTTGCTCCCTCTCTGAGCTTTATCTTCAGTGCCATGTTGTGATTGTGAGGCATTCTACGTCAGCCAAGATGGTCAAGTATTCATTCAAACTGAACTGCTAGCCTTTCTCCCTGCAGCCTCTTGGCTTACTAACACTGGGAGAACCTAAATGAAATTGAACTGGACGATTGACAAAATTTAAATGGACGCTCGCGATATTTTAGATGGACGCTCGCGATATTTTAAATGGACACAACTCTGATAGAAAAAAACCAAAATTGCATAGATTTTCGAAGGCTTCTTAGACCATTCTTGAGTGCGACGTGAAATATTGCATACCCTCTTAATTTTATATAACATTTTAATGTTTCGCAAAAGTTCAATGTTTATTGAAAACTGAAATAATTGATAATGTGTCCGAATCGGGACCACTTCTGATAGAACAAAACCAAAGTTGCATAGATTTTCGAAGGCTTCTTAGACCATTCTTGAGTGCAACGTGCAATATTGCATACCCTCTTAATTTTATATAACATTCAAATATTTTCCAAAAGTTCAATGTTTATTGAAAACTGAAATAGTTGAGAATGTGTCCGAGTCGGGACCACCTCTGATAGAATAAAACCAAAGTTTCAAAGATTTTCGAAGGTTTCTCGGACCATTCTTGAGTGCGACATGCAATATTGCATACCCTCTTAATTTTATTGTAACATTTAAATATTTTGCAAAAGTTCAATGTACATTGAAAACTGAAATAGTTGGGAATGTGTCCGAGTCGGAACCACCTGTGATAGCACAAAACCAAAGTTGCATAGACTTTCGAAGGCTTCTTGTACCATTCTTGAGTCCGACGTGCAATATTGCATAATATTTTCCAAAAGTTCAATGTTTATTGAAAACTGAAATAGTTGAGAATGGTCCGAGTCGGTACCACCTCTGATAGAACAAAATTAGAGTTGCATAGATGTTCGAAGGCTTCTCAGACCATTCTTGAGCTCGACGTGCAATATATGTATCTGTAACTGTATATCCTCTTAATTTTATATAACATTTAAATATTTTGCAAAAGTTCAATGTACATTGAAAACTGAAATAGTTGAGAATGCGTCCGAGTCGGTACCACCTCTGAT
The DNA here is from genome assembly GCF_054372755.1 of Phalangium opilio. Lineage (NCBI taxonomy): Eukaryota > Metazoa > Arthropoda > Arachnida > Opiliones > Phalangiidae > Phalangium > Phalangium opilio. Next base: position 625,199 of record NW_028324175.1, read on the forward strand.
AGAACAAAACCAAAGTTGCATAGATTTTCGAAGGTTTCTCGGACCATTCTTGAGTGCGACATGCAATATTGCATACCCTCTTAATTTTATGTAACATTTAAATATTTTGCAAAAGTTCAATGTACATTGAAAACTGAAATAGTTGAGAATGTGTCCGAGTCGGGACCACCTCTGATAGAATAAAACCAAAGTTGCATAGATTTTCGAACGCTTCTTGGACCATTCTTGAGTGCGACGTGCAATATTGCATACCCTCTTAATTTTATTGTAACATTTAAATATTTTGCAAAAGTTCAATGTACATTGACAACTGAAATAGTTGAAAATATGTCCGAGTCGGGACCACCTCAGATAAAACAAAACCAAAGTTGCATAGATTTTTGAAGGCTTCTTAGACCATTCTTGAGTGCGACGTGAAATATTGCATACCCTCTTAATTTTCTATAACATTCAAATATTTTCCAAAAGTTCAATGTTTATTGAAAACTGAAATAGTTGAGAATGCGTCCGAGTCGGGACCACCTCTGATAGAATAAAACCAAAGTTGCATAGATTTTCGAAGGTTTCTCGGAAAATTCTTGAGTGCGACATGCAATATTGCATACCCTCTTAATTTTATTGTAACATTTAAATATTTTGCAAAAGTTCAATGTACATTGACAACTGAAATAGTTGAAAATATGTCCGAGTCGGGACCACCTCAGATAAAACAAAACCAAAGTTGCATAGATTTTTGAAGGCTTCTTAGACCATTCTTGAGTGCGACGTGAAATATTGCATACCCTCTTAATATTATATAACATTCAAATATTTTCCAAAAGTTCAATGTTTATTGAAAACTGAAATAGTTGAGAATGCGTCCGAGTCGGGACCACCTCTGATAGAATAAAACCAAAGTTGCATAGATTTTCGAAGGTTTCTCGGACCATTCTTGAGTGCGACATGCAATATTGCATACCCTCTTAATTTTATTGTAACATTTAAATATTTTGCAAAAGTTCAATGTACATTGAAAACTGAAATAGTTGATAATGTGTCCGAGTCGGAACCACCTCTGATAGCACAAAACCAAAGTTGCATAGACTTTCGAAGGCTTCTTGTACCATTCTTGAGTCCGACGTGCAATATTGCATACCCTCTTAATTTTATATAACATTCAAATATTTTTCAAATGTTCAATGTACATTGAAAACTAAAATAGTTGAGAATGTGTCCGAGTCGGGACCACTACTGATAGAATAAAAGCAAAGTTGCAAAGATTTTCGAAGGTTTCTCGGACCATTCTTGAGTGCGACGTGCAATATTGCATACCTTCTTAATTTTATTGTAACATTTAAATATTTTGCAAAAGTTCAATGTACATTGAAAACTGAAATAGTTGAGAATGTGTCCGAGTCGGGACCACCTCTGATAGAATAAAACCAAAGTTGCAAAGATTTTCGAAGGTTTCTCGGACCATTCTTGAGTGCGACGTGCAATATTGCATACCCTCTTAATTTTATATAACATTGAAATGTTCAATGTACATTGAAAACTGAAATAGTTGAGAATGTGTTCGAGTCGGGACCACCTCTGATAGAACAAAACCAAAGTTGCAAAGTTTTTTGAAGGTTTCTCGGAACATTCTTGAGTGCGACATGCAATATTGCATACCCTCTTAATTTTATGTAACATTTAAATATTTTGCAAAAGTTCAATGTACATTGAAAACTGAAATAGTTGAGAATGTGTCCGAGTCGGGACCACCTCTGATAGAATAAAACCAAAGTTGCAAAGATTTTCGAACGCTTCTTGGACCATTCTTGAGTGCGACGTGCAATATTGCATACCCTCTTAATTTTATATAACATTCAAATATTTTGCAAATGTTCAATGTACATTGAAAACTGAAATAGTTGAGAATGTGTCCGAGTCGGGACCACCTCTGATAGAATAAAACCAAAGTTGCATAGATTTTCGAAGGTTTCTTGGACCATTCTTGAGTGCGATATGCAATATTGCATACCCTGTTAATTTTATGTAACATTGAAATGTTCAATGTACATTGAAAACTAAAATAGTTGAGATGGTGTCCGAGTCAGGACCACCTCTGATAGAATAAAACCAAAGTTGCATAGATTTTCGAACGCTTCTTGGACCATTCTTGAGTTCCGACGTGCAATATTGCATACCCTCTTAATGTTGATGTCGGGACCCTTTCGTCTGTGGTCGCTCTTTGTGACTAAGCTTACGACCGTGTCGTGTGATTGCATCGACGTTCTCCTCCTTGGGTACTACGGTTCCATCGGACCAGCTTCGCATCTGCTGCGCCATTGTTTCTGTCGCCTGACATACTTGAACCGCCCGAGTGAGTGTGAGATTTTCCTCTGCCAGCAAAGTACGTCTCACTTTCTGATCAGTGATGCCGTATACTACTTGATCCCGGATGAGAGATTCTTCTAAATCTCCGAAATTACAGGATTTGACCTTGAGTCTCAAGTCACCGACGAACTGGGTGATGCCTTCGCCCGGCTTTTGCATCCGACTGCGAAAGATGAACCGCTCGTAGGTCTCATTTTTCCTTGGAGTGCAGTACGTTTCGAACTTCGCTTCGAACAACTCAAACCGTTGTCGAAAGTCCCGCCACGACTTGTCGGCGTTCCCAGTGAACGAGAGTTCCGGTGGAGCTTTAAGTCCGTCTATAGGTGAGCGAAAGCGAAGGCGTAACGTGACGTGACGACGAGGATCCGTGCTCTATTCTGACACCATGTACTGTTTCCCTACCTACTGTGAAGCTAGTTCTAACTTAGCAAGACTCATGTTGTAGTTAGATAAAACTCATGTTTATTAGTCCGCAACCCAGACAACTCTGATGGATGTTTGTTACATTCGTCGTAAAGAAACCTCGCATAGATTACGCGATAGGTCAAAGATAAGATTAATATTAATTGTGTTTTTTTAACATAATGATTGACTAAAAAATAATGAAGATGATTTTTAACAATCAGTACATATACTCTAATCTATACAACAATGAATCTATTATTCAGCTTTATACCCATAAAGGGTATAAAGCTGAATGCGAGGGATATTTGGTATCATTCTGGAATTATCTTATCAGCAGTGAACATTTAAAAATGGTTAAAGTTTCCATCAACTTCATTGAAGGAATTACGCGTGGCCGTCGAGGGGGAAGGCGTGGTAGTAGGCATTGCACACGACTGTGCTATGCTTGTAGGCAGTTTGGCCATATGGCTGCCAACTGTCCGCTGTTAAGAGGTAACGACTATTGTTTTTATAGATTTTATTAGCGATAGGTTAGTGTAATATGGGAAAACTAATAATATTTTTAATCATTAATGTATGTTCAATAGCTATACAACAGCAAGCGCCCACCCAGCCAGCGCCCACCCAGCCAGGGCTCTCACTGCCTGGTTTTCGTAAGGCAAAATAATTACTGGTAATTGGTTATGAACTATGTTTTCGGGCTATTTGAATAGGTTAATGGTGAATAGTTAAGTTTTTAAAATTCATTTATCAGAGATAATTATTTTGCTTTATTTCTTTTTTTTATATTTATAGATGAAACCGAATAAAACATTGAATTAATTCTGAACACGTTTTTGTAACCCATTATTTTGCAACTTTTGCGGTGTAAAAAGGGGGGGTAGACAACACTCAGCATATCGGGGCATATAAGGGGAGGTAATCTAATTTTTCTAAGGCTCAAAAGGCTAATAAGGTTATGTTCCCTTTACTGGCTTCTATACACCACCATCATCTGGTCTTTTGGTCCATCCCACATGAACAGCAGTCTGTACATACTGGTTTCTATCTCCATCATCATCGTTTAGAAAAATCCAAACGGTTAGGCATTGGTACATGTGTAAGCTATTTGCAGAGATGATAATTGTTTTACATGTTTTAAATAAGACTGAAGCTTCCACTATTGTGTTTATGCTCCTTGTTTGTTTGACTGAAAACCATCTAGGTGTAGATAACAGCCAGACCAAAAATTTCAAAAATATATATTTTAAATCTAATCAGATACGCCCACCTAGTTGAATATAGACCTATTAAATTTGCGGGAGCCATTCTTTTGAATTTTTCTTTGCTTGTGGGTTGTTAATTTATTTACCAGAAAATATTTGTGTTTGGAAGTTGGATATTAAGTCAAATTAAGCGGTTGTAAAGAGCCAGCAGGTTTTTGCCGCTTCTTTTTGTGAGTATTTGATTTTCGTACGTAAAATGGAGGAACATAATGTTGAGGGTAAGGATGAAATGCGGAAGCGCAAAGCGCGGGAAAGGATGAGGGCAAAAAGGTCGACGTTTTCATTGGATACTTAAGTTTTTATAATCATCTCGACACGGAGAGGTAATATTTTGGTTTTCCCAACTTGTTCTTTTTAAGAAAGAATGAGGGAAAAGTATCCACGATGCTTGAGATTCTCATTTTTCTAATATCTGTTCCTTTTATTGAGCAAGGACATTTAATTTCCAAAATCGCCTTTGTAGCAGCGCCTGGGTCATTAATTATTCCGTCACCACTGGCTCCAATAAATCCATATGCTGGCATGAGTGATAGACCACTCGATTCCACAGAAACGTTGAATTTCTTATCGTACGCATCCCTGGCAATGGGTTCCAGTTTTTGTCCACGTAATATTGCTGGTGGTAAATTGGCATAACTAAAGGAACTTGATTACCTTAGATAAAAATACTTCCAAGTTCCTTATTAATTAATTACTTATCAAGTTTTGAAGGGTTCAAAATTCTATCCACGAGAGAAGTTGGGAATCGTTTCCCTCTACAAGCTAAGATTCGCCCAAATAGAGAACTAGTTATCCTCCCTCTTTGTAATTGTTTCCACAAGTTATTGGCTGACTGTTCTTTCGTTTCACGTTCAATTAAGTCAACCACTTCCTGACTTAACACTTGACTATCAACAAACTGCTGGCGCACATTCTCATCAATATCGCGGTATATCACAGCTTTAATTGATTAATTTGATTAAATAATTATTTTCCGTATGAACATGCATTAAGCCAACGGAATGCTGCGACAAGCAAATAATTCCATGTTCCGATGGCTATGGGTTAAGATTGTAGAACAACTCACCAGGGTTATAAATGAATTGATGCAAAAGAGAAATATTTGAGTCACTCTTATCATCTCCATTCTGTTGAACTGAATATTGCACTTCAATATTGCCACCAGACTGAACATTAATTTCATAGTTATCAAGGTCCCAGAAGTGTGCAGCCCCTGTTTCAGGGTAAATTTTCTTAAGGTCCAATATAGCTTGTTTTAAGCGTTGCGGGTCTGTAGCTCTGTCGTCTAAGTGCCTCGGATCAAATTTTGAATAAAGATTGGTTTCAAAATTTTCCGGTGTTTCATATTTTTCCTCATACAATCTTGGCTTGTTGAAGCTGATTTCTGTTAATGGTTTGCAAATAAATTTTCTATTTTTGGGCGCATTCCAAATACACGGTTTAGAGGTACAAGCCACTTGAAATTCATCATTTTCCATTCTGGCATAGTTTTCTACATATAGAAGCAAAGCGCCAACGTGACTGCATATCTCTGATTGTCTTAAACGAAAATAAAAAATATATTTGGAGTCACAAGTTTAAATAATAAACTATGGATGTGTTACTCGCTTGCAAACATTACAGTTATTAACGTACCCAATTGTGCATTCGCAAGCACCACCGCAAATTGTACGGTCTAATGAGTCCAGAACCGCAACGACGCTATAACTCTCGGACTTCATAGGGGCATAGCATCTGGATCGTATGTACAAAAATTCATCACACACCTGTTTGAATTTAAGAAGTAAGGGGTAGCTATTAAATCTGAGTAACCAAGACGACACAAATCAATGTACACACAAGACTTGATTCTATTCCTCCAATAATGTCTTTAGCTTTATGGTGAGCCACAGCCTTTGCAAAGCCTTTGAAGTGTTTGTTTGAATGTTTGTCAATGGCTGACTTTCGTTGCACCAGATAATCATGGATTTCAACACAAGTAATCCTAGGAAAAGTGGAGGGAAGGAGTTGCTTTTTCCAATTTAAAATTAGGTCTGGTTGGGGAGCGTCTTTCCCGATGATTTCTAGCCATTAAATAATAACGCCATGTCATAATATGAGTCTCACAGTTATGAAAACAAAGTTTACAAATCTACGATTAAAAATTATTTACCATGGAAGAACTTGTGTACCCCTCTACCTAGTAAAAGCTCTGGTTTTTTCTTTTTCGTAGTCTTAGGTATAGCTGTTGATGCTTTCCTTTTACACAAGCATTCCTCAGATACTAGTTTGCACTTATTGCATTGATTGAAAAGTTCAAAAGCGTTTTCGAGTTCATCTGATAATGCAATATCTGTCTCCAATTCTAATATTGATTCTGTTTCATTTCCAAGAACAGACTGAACAACAGGTGCGTTTTTTTCAGGCCCACCAAGGCTTACGCTTAAATCGTTTTCGCGCCTTTTGTCTACAGTTTTCTTAATCTCGGCTATGTATTCAAACTTTCTCCATTTAGTTCTAAATTTAATCCCTAAGTTCGTACACAAACTTTTCAACTTTTTAATATTTAACTTTACCAAATCTTCGTCTACATTGTGATCCATGGTTGTTTTTTGGAGGGTTTCAATGCGAATGGGTCAGTGGACCTCGGCAAGGATGTGATTATACAGGTTTCAGTACGTGTGTAAGCAGGGGAAGGAAATGAGGTTTTCTTGGGAGGTGACGGACGGGGTGTGGAGGTCAAGTCACCTTTGGCGGACACGGGGCAGTCGGCATCTGTAGGGTAGGATCACCGACATGTGTCTTATTCCCTCAATCTTTGCCGCCCAGAAGCTTGGCTTACAGGAGCTCCCGGCTCGTAATCCATAGTTACTGACTAGTCTGAAGCATATAAAAACTTACAAGGAAAGCAGACGAAGTCTCACAAACGAAACAAAAATCATGATACGCATGCGCGAGATATAAACTAAAAAGGTGTATCGGGGAAAGGCGATTTGTCAGTGTGCTTGCCAAAGCAGGGGCATTATCTAGACCCTTTATAGTTTTATAGGGTCTTGAACCACAGATATAGTAAAACTATAAAGGGTCTAGATCCAAAGGGACAGTCGCTATTTTCTGGGGGTAGCCGTATAAAACGCCATCTATCGGAGACAAACTAAAACGGTGGCAAATAAATCACGTGGGAAATGGCGCGAAATCTAAATTAGGCTTAATATTTTTTCAAACTTGGAAGGTGTATCATTTACTTTTTTTTGGGTTTAACATTCAATTGAATAATTGTTATAAGTATTTCCCCTATTGTTTTCTTGTTTCAAATCTAACAAGATATGCCCCAAGGCATATTAACGCTTTTTGCAGTGTGATATTGTCTTTAACGAAACCCGAAATTCACACCGGCAACGTCAGTTCGAAGCAAAGGCGTGGAAAAGTATAGTAAAAGTATCGATAGCTTAACAACAATGCGTATTGGCGCAGACGTAAAGTATCCGCATCCCAAACCGGCGACGTCAGTTCGGTTCCCGCTACCTCCCAGAGACCGCATTTTCTCGTCGAAAATATGATCGAATTTGGTATAGATGTCGCTAGTGCGGTGGAGATTCAAATTCCGGCGAGCTCTGCCGCGTAATTTAAATTTACGAAAATGTAAGCGAACGCGAAACAGCCAGCCGTCCTGCCAGCCTGCTTCCAGGGGTCTCCGTATAAAGCTTTTGCTATGGGCAAAAAGCTTAAAAATGGTTAAGAACTGCGCGTTCAAACATTGCCGAAAGATTTCAGGTACCTCAAACGTGCTATCAATTCATAGGTATGAATAATTTTCTCCCTTACTTAAATATGGTGTAAAAATTTGCATATCATTCCTTTCTCCCTTACTTAAATGAGGTGTAAAAATTTGCATATCATTCCTGAAAGTGTAGGTTTCCGTTTTCTAAGCCTGATTTTCTCCAAAATTGCGTACAAACCATAAACCGTGAAAATTGGGTCGCTTCTAAGAGTGATTACGTTTGTAGTCAGCATTTCTTAGAAAGTGAAATTGAGCTACAAAATGGCAAACGGTGCCTTAATAAAAACGCTTTTCCATCGAAGATTCATTATTAAAAAAATAGAAACAATTAAAGAGTTATAATAATTATTTTATTTGTCTCTAAGAACTTGCACAAAGTTGGAAAATAAATACAGGGCGACAGTCCTACTTTGAATTTTGACCACGGAGCATCACGCGTAGGTTTAAGCATTGAGTATTCATTGCACTCGAGCAGAATGTCTTTGGTTTTAGCGGTTTTAATTAGACATATTCTTGATTAGATACCCTAGTTAATCTAGAGAAATACGGTTCCGTAGTAGAGACTCGGTGGTCCAAAGAGGAAGAAGTTCTCTAGTAGCACATAAACTTAAAAATATTCATTACAGAAATCTTATGGTAAAAAAAGATACGTCACTTGATGTTGATATTCCCGTTAGGAATGAGAATAAACCCGCTGATGTTCAAGTTCCGGATGAAAGATCGTTTCTCAAAGAGTTTGAAATAGAACGTAACATTGGTATTAGCTCGAGCTCACAATCGGTTCAGGAAATGACTCGCGACTGTCGCGAATTAGATCAGATCCTACCAGGCGGCGAACCGGTTAAATTATCGCACTCGGAACTCGAAAATATTCCAATTTTGGTATATATTGCGGCAAATTATTTCTAACAAACAATCGGAGCAAAAACGGTAACTTTTATCAGGGCACTGAAAATAAACACTTGGAAGATTGCACTGTATTTCTGGAGAAACAGCGGATCCCTACGACGCTACATCGGATTACTCTAGTCTTGAGAACAGCACCGCTTCGAATACGTCTGGTGAACTAGATGATGTTATGATACGTTTTCGGTATTGCTATAGTCTGTACTCTAACAATACACAGGCATATTAACATAAATATATAAAGCAGGATTTATTTATGTAGTTAAAAAGTAATTGATTATTTTTGTATAGTTGGATCATTCTTACCATAGTGGAGACCCGGAAAGTTTTGTTAAAACACTGAAAAAGCTAGTTTAAATTTATCAAAAAATTCAGAAGAGCCGCTAAGAAACTCGCTAGACGGGAACAAAAAATTACAAATTTACAAGAGTTGCTAAGACGGTTGGAAGACCAAATTTTTTTACTTAAAGAGCATCTTGTTAACATCAATGAAAAGTTTTCAACTACATCCAAAGCTCTATTCAAAGAACTAAGTGAACTCGGAACTAACAACCAGAGAAAAAGGCCCTACTCAGATGAGTTAAAGCAATTCGCATTAACCCTTCACTTTTATTCGCCAAAAGCTTACCAGTTTTTGCGTAAACATTTTTGTCTACCACATGAAAACACCATCAGAGAGTGGTCCGCTAGGATTGATGAAGAACCTGGTTTTACCAGCAAAAGTTTTTTCTGTTTCTTCGTCAAACGGCTAAAAAAATAAATATCCAACCTTAGCCGTTCTGGACATAGACGAAATGTCTATTGGAAAACATGTAGCGTGGTGTGGGGATAAATTCACTGGGTTTGTCAATTACGGAAAGGTCACGGACGATACCCAAGAGGAACAAACTATGCCTTAACCTGCCTTAGTGTTTATGCTAGTGGCCGTGAATGGAAGCTGGAAAATTCCTTTGGGCTATTTTTTTGTACACGGTACACCAGGCTGGCTTTTGTCAAACTTGGTTACAGAGTGCTTTCGTGGCATCTTTGAGACGGGAATTAAATGCATTGCATTAGTATGTGATGGGTTAAGCAGTAACCTCACCATGGCAAAACTCCTGGGAGCAAACTTGGACCCCGAGGCTCTCAATCTTTCTTTTCCTAATCCAGGAAATAATTCAGATCCTGACGACATAATTTACCTGATCCTGGATGTGTGTCATATGATTAAGCTGCTGCGTAACCTCTAAGCCGATTTTAAAAAGATTTACAATGGCTTAACAGATGAGGTGAAGGAAACATGGGATCTTTAATATTCTAATTTTCGGCGGTAAACATAAACCTATCGAACATGCGCGACTTTGCCAACCTTCTCAGTGCATTGAGTGGTATAGGAAGTCGCGCCTGTTCTTTAGGTTTACGTTCAGTGCCGAAAATTAGAAAGTAAATTGTAAAAACAATTTACAAAATAAGGAACAGTTGACTCTTGGAAATAAACTAATCAAATTCCACATCTACTATAAAACACTATAAATGGAAGTTAAACTAGCAGTTCAAGTTTTAAGTAACTCCGTTGCTAAATCGCTAACCTTCATGGAGGAGACTGGGGCTCAAAATTTCCAAAGTTGTCAATCGACAGTTAAATTTATAGAATCAATTGAGAGGTACTTAATCCATACAAAAGTATACATTCCTTCAATTATTCCCACAAATTAATTATTGCCTTTAGATGTTTTGATATCCTGAACTCAAGATCTCCATTCGCTAAAGGCTACATTAGAAAAGATAAATTTGAGCAAACCAGAAAATAAAATAAAGAACTACTTTTAAACTTGAAAGACGAGGAAGGAAATCTTCTCGTTAAAGGCAAAAGGAAGACTGGCCCATTAGGGTTAGCAATTTCAATCACCAGCATCCTGGCAATATCAGATAAACACCTCATGCCAGAAATACCTCAATTAGATTAAGCAATAGCACATGAAAATGAAAACATCTACATTAATAATTTAAATGCAACACTAACCAAATGTTTCCTTCCTTAAAGTTATTTACTTACCTAAAAGGTTTCCCAAGATCACTTGAATTATTTTTTAACACAATTCGTGGAAAAGGAGGCTGGAATAATAATCCAACAACAAAAACAGTTTGAAGGCGCTTTCAAAAGATCTTTTGCGACTCGCCTTACTCCTACTTTAACCGGAAATGTCACTGCTCTTGACGAAACTGAAATCCCCAGACTTTGCAATGTTCGCCGTTACCCGGAATATGACACTGAAATGCAAGCGTCAACAGTAAGAGAATTTCAAAATCAAGAAGATGATGAAATTAAAGAATTTTACATTCAACAAGAAAGTTCATCCATTTTCCGAGAAAATTCAGTTTTCTACATTGCTGGCTTTGTGGTATCGCGTCTTTGCAAAGTCATAAGCTGCAAAACCTGTCTCCAGGCACTCGAAGAGCCCCAAACGAGCATAATTAAGCTTTTAATTTGCATTCGCGGTATACGCAACTGAAAGACAATGGTTGGTTGCATAGACCATCAAAAAGTGTTTTTCAGCTATGTCGTTTAACGGAGTCCTGAATTCGTCAAAATGTATCAGTTTCTATGCCATGCAAAAACATAACTTTGGCCATTGAACTTGCTGTTCTACGAACAATTGTAGGAATGGACATTTTCTCCGATCTCCATGAACACTTATTTGATGCAGAAGTGGGTATTGAACACCATGCGACCACTTTAATTAAAAACTATTAACTTGTACTGCAAAGCAGGGTAGTTTGATTTAAATCAGTTGGATTTAAATCACTGATTTAAGAGATCCCGAGAAAGCTTTTGAACTACCAAGTACCAACTGTTCAATTTATTAAACTTTTTCGATTGTCTCAATGCTTGGTGACTAAAATATGCGAACGATTGGAGCCAAGGCTTTGCTCGAATCACTGCTCAACCTGTTGATTCAAAGGTAAACACAGTGAGCTATCACAATTTTGTTTATTTTGAAATTCTGAAAAGTGAAAGATGCGATGAAAAGATTAAAATGAAGCTGCAATTCAATCGAGCAATTTTTCTTTAACCTAGTTCACAAAAATAAATGTAATCCAATCTTTTAGATCTTGATTGCAGTACGCTTTTATGCGACTGGATCATATCAAACTGGCATTGATCAAGAGCTTCTTCTTGCAGTTAGCCAAGCAACTGTCAGTAGAGTTGTTCGAGATGTGAGCTTCAGTTTGCTTCGGTTTTGTCTCTGAACAAACTTTGATGGTTTCTCAACAAATGTATACTTTTGGAAAAATAAATGTTTTATCCACCCAATTGACGCTCTGTTGGTTTCGTTTCCACCCAATTGTAAGCCCTCTAAATTGTCGTTCACCCACTTGTCAGCCCTTCAAATTGTCGTTCACCCAATTATCTGCCCTCCAAATTGACGCACTCCCAATTGTCGAACACCCAGTTGTCGTCACCCAAATGTCTTTCACCCTGTTACCGTTGACCCGAGGACGGCGTATTAAGACGTTACCCCATTGCATAAAAAATTACGGGACTCTTTCCAAAGTTAATAAACGACGAGTAATGATATCAGTAGTTAATAAAAACAGAGTAGGCAAGTCGATTTATTATAAATGTCACAAATTAAGTTTGTTGTGTATCGGAGAGAAGATTGGTTGGTCGCAATATAGGAAATGAACAACCAAAGCTACAGTGTGGCACACTTAGAACTAATTGTTCTAACTATTGAGAAACTTCGCATCTCAACAGTTCGTTGAAAAGGGTCCAGCTTACATTCCTCAGGCCAAACTCTCCTTACTTGACTTAACTTGCGCTTGTATGTAAGGTTTCTGATCTCCATAAAACATTGCTACGGATGTTCCATTGGCATTTTCCGTGGAGTAATTTCATTCTATTAATATATCCTTAAATAATGCTCCATGGTCGTAGATTGCTAGTAGCCAAGAGATGTTTTTTAGCGATTTGTAGGGAGGATATTAGTAGTCCTAATTGTGTTATATGTTTTGCGTTTTTTAGTGCTCCTAGCGATTACAAAAAGTAATATGATTCTTAAAACATCCTTTTTCCGAGGTCACCGTGGAGTCACAACTTGAAAACAATTAAAATTAGATGCTGTTTGTAGACAATTCTTCATGCCACCAATATTAAATAGTGCCCCTTGCGTTTAAAAAACTGTATTATGAATCTTAAAACACTCTTTTCTTTATGACACAGTGTAGTCACATTATAAGCGTTCAAAATACAATGCAATTTGTGTAAAATGACTCATGACACTACCTCTAAAAATGCTCCTTGGTTACAAAGAATGGCCAAATTACAACCTTTGCCCTAAAGATAAAAAAGTCGATAGGGTGAATCACTTTTGACTTTTGTTCATTCTCTTCATTTTCGTTCACCCGTTTCCATCGTTGAATTTCTTATATTAGAGTATAAGATATTTTTTGCCGAACGCGTGATTGATTTAAGTTTAATGAACCTAGAAAACTGGCCAGACAGTGTACAGGTCCAAAGATACCGTGAGCCCAGGGGGCAGAATCCCACATCAGAAGAAGCCTGACCACAAAATCATAAGCCAGACGCACTAGAGCCTAAAGTAAAAACTCACACCGGACTAAAAATTGCCCACCTGAACGTAAGAAGCATGAGAAACAAAATTGATGACGTAGAATACCTATTGGAAACCAATGCCATTGACATCATTGGCATAACGGAAACCTGGCTCATGGATGAAATCCCGGACACCACATGCAACATAAATGGCTACACAATGGTGAGACAGGACAGAACTGGCAAACTGGGCGGGGGCGTCTGCATATACTATAAAAGCGAACTACAACTCACACAGGAAACCATAGGCAGCACAGGACCAAGTCGTCACACCAGCCCCACCCTAGAATCTATATGGATAACAGCAAACTACACAAACTGTACCCAATTACTGATTGGTTTCGTCTACATTCCGCCCCAACTCAGTGCAGACGAATCAACAGACGCAATTGAAACACTACGAAAATACATCGACATCCACCTAAGAAGCAAGGCAAACACGGAAATCCTCATACTAGGAGATACAAACTGTGACATAAAAGCCTCACCACAGTCTAAGAAAACAAAACACCTCCTAAACACCATGCTGGACTTCAAACAGTTAATAACAAACTACACACGAATTACTTTAACAACAAGAACACTTATCGACCACATATACACAAACTATCCCAACCGTGTAATTGAAGCTGGGACAGTAGCCTGCGGAGTCTCGGATCACGACCTAACGTACATGATAAGAAAGAAAACATGCCCTAAAATTAAAAAAGAACTCAAAGAAGTCAGAAATTACAAGCAAATGAACACAACAAAATTCGTGGTGGACCTGCAAAAGACCCTGCATACAAAGTATCACACCTTCAGCGAACCAAAACCTTGGCGCAGAAATATTACACTCGGAAATAATAAAGCAACTGGATATTCATGCGCCCACCCGGAAGAGATTCACACCCACGTCAAGCGCACCCTGGCTCACCCCTGACATAAAACATCAAATGCACCTAAGAGACAAGTACAAAACAAAGAGAAACCTAAACGCGGCGCAATACCAGGAACTTTACCGGAAGCAACGAAACCACACAAATAACCTAATATCACAAGCAAAAACCAACTACTTCAAAGACAAACTTGGAAACGGACTCAGCCATTATGGGAACGCACTTTGGAAGACCCTTAAACCGTATTTAAAGACAAAAAAAAATAACCAAATCATGCAAAAACTACAAGTAAATAACACAACTTACGAAAATCCAAAAGAAATCGCCGAGGAACTAAACAAATACTTCGTCACCATAGCCGAGAGACTACTTGAAAAACAAGGCAACACGCCCTACCAGCCACCAAGTATCGCAGACCAGGAATGTTTCGAGAGCTTCCAGCCAGTCTCGTAAGACACGGTGTTCAACATGCTCAAACGTATCAACCCAAACAAAGCAAGCGGAATCGACGGTCTCACTCCAGCCCTAATCCGCAGCCTCGCAGCCATTATATCGAAATTCACTGCGAAAATAGTTAACTTATCCTTCACTACTGGAACATTCCCTGCAAAATGGAAATTAGCCAAAGTTATACCTGCACATAAATCTGGAAACATGCATGAGCCAAAAAATTTCCGCCCACTCACCATGCTGAACACCATCTCCATGAAAAGAATAGTCAACAATCAGATATACTCATACTTAGAAGGGCAAGGGTTGCTCTACAAATATCAATCGGGCTTAAGGAAAGGCTATTCAACTACAACTGGATTCTTCCACCTCCATGAAACAATACTAAACCAACTAAGCCAGGGCAACTTTGTTATAGTCATATTCGTGGACATGTCCAAAGCCTTTGACACGGTGCAACACAATATATTAATTGACCCCATGAAGAACATGAACGTTAAGGGAATGGCGCTGAAATGGATCACATCTTACATCAGCAATCGCAAACAATCCACTTACTACAATAAGCATTACTCCACACCCATGGCAGTCCAGCATGGAGTACCCCAAGGCAGCGTACTCGGCCCACTACTTTTCAACATATATACAGCAGACACCCACAAAGCTTTACACAATTCCAGCGCAAACGAAAATGCGGATGACAATGCCATCATAGCTGCAAACAAAAACCTCCACCAACTAATTGATGATGCTCAAACAGACCTGAATTCTCTAGAAGACAAGCTGCTCTCTAAGGGACTAATCCTAAATAGGGATAAAACCAACTTCATGATATTTAGTACCAACAAAGAAATGAGAAGGGAAGCAGCTAGTGTAAACAGCATATGCTCCGGCGCGGTAAAAAGAGTCACGCACTACAAATACATCGGAATATGGATTGACGAACAATTAACATGGACACCGCACATCGATAACACTATCAAAAGAGTGAAATCGCGTATATGGCTTCTAAAGCCATTACAAAAACATCTGGATATGGGAACTCTACGAATACTATACAATGCCCTTATAAAACCACTAACAGATTACGGAAATACCTTTTACCACAACGCGCAAAAAACAGCACTCTCTAAATTAAACACCCAATTAAATGTTAGCGCAAAATTAATAACCAAAACCAGCAAACGTTGCTCCGCAACCGCGGCAAGAAAGACAGCGAACATAAAAACCCTGCACCATAACTACCTACTCAATCTACTAATCTTCACACACAAAGCTAAATACAACACACATCCGGATTACATACAGGACTGGTACCCACAGCACCAACAATCTAACAACACCAGAGGCCAAAAATATAACGTGTCTCAAGAACCTTTTAATAATAAATACCGCCACCGAAGCACCAAATAAAACGGCATAAAAGTATGGAACAGCCTACCGAATAACGTAAAAAACATACAACAGCTCTCTGCCTTTAAATTAGCAGTAATAAAGTATCTAGACTCAGAACAATATAATCATGTATATTAACTAATTGTAATTTAAATCGGACCTCTACGAAAACAAGCGTACACTTATGGAGTGATCCAATAAAAAGCTTTTTACCTCTCCGAGTGACCTATGTCACGGAGAGGTTCTAATTTCGACGTGTCTGTCTGTGTGTCTGTCTGTTGTTACACCCACGTGACCGCGTTCGCAGTTTGCAAATCGGAGCAAACGTATTTTCAATTTCCGGACCGCATTTGCAGTTCCCGGAAATTGTATTCCACTTACAGGCTATTACTCCATTGCCTGTCTAACACCACCAGCCTTGATCTTTGTCCATCCCACATAGACACCAGTCTGTACACACTGGCTTCTAAACACCACCATCTTCTAGTCCTTCGCCCATTCCACATGGTCACCAGTCTGTACTTACTGGCTTCTAAACACCACCACCTTCTCGTCTTTGTCCATTCCACATGGACACCAGTCTGTACACCTGGTTTCTAACACCACCATCTTCTGGTCTTTGTTTTTGTCCATCCCACATGGACACCAGTCTGTACACCTGGCTTCTAACACCACTATCTTCTGGTCTTTGTTTTTGTCCATCCCACATGGACACCAGTCTGTACACCTGACTTCTAACACCACCATCTTCTGGTCTTTGTTTTTGTCCATCCCACATGGACACCAGTCTGTACACCTGGCTTCTAACACCACCATCTTCTGGTCTTTGTTTTTGTCCATCCCACATGGACACCAGTCTGTACACCTGGCTTCTAACACCACTATCATCCTTAAGGTTAAGACATACGCGGCGATCGGCTAGGGTTACGAGAAACGTTTAGCCTTCCAATGGAGGGGTCTTCCTCCAAGGTACACGCAATTGCTATGTTCTTACCTTCAGCTGCGATTCGAATCCTTTATATACTACCTATTTGAGTAAGGTGAAACAACAGTCATATCCTTCAATTCAAACGTCAATATTAGTCAAGTCTCTCAAGGTTGTTTAATTATTCTTTTTTACCTCTCCGTGTGACGTAGTCCAGGAGAGGTTCTGTAACGGCCGTGTCTGTGTGTGTGTCTGTCTGTGTGTGTGTCTGTCTGTGTGTCTGTCTGTCTGTCCGTTGTTACACCCACGTGACCGCGTTCGCAGTTTGCGTATCGGAGCAAACGTGTTCGCCATTTCCGAACTGCTTTCACAGTCACGGAAATGGCTCCTCTACTTGAGTTCTCACACCACCATCTTCTGGTCTTTGTCCATCCCACACGGACACCAGTCTGTTCTTACTGGCTTCTAATCACCACCATCTTCTGCTCTTTGTCAATCCCACATTGACACCAGTCTGCACTTACACTGGCTTCTAACACCACCATCCACTGGTCTTCCGTCTATTCCACATAGACACCAATCTGTATCATTGGCTTCTACTCCATTATCATCGTTTGGTTTTAGGATATACGCGGCGATCAGCTAGGGTTACGAGAAACGTCTAGCCTCCCTAAGGTGGGATCGCCACCAAAGGTTTTCGCAATTGCGCTTTTTCCTTACTATTATAATGGAAACGAATCGTATATATACCCCAAATTTGAAAAAAGCGGGCAAGAGGGGTACCCTTAACTTTAAACGTCAATATTAGCAAAGTTTGAGAAGATAATAGGTATAACTTTATTTTAAACGATTTAACTATTATTAATGTTAATTATTGAAGATTAAAATAATTAAAAATAATTATATTTATTTAAATATTAAAGATAAACCTCTGGTGCAAAGAGAGAGATTATCATTGCCTCCTATATCTACCAAGGCCCGTGCATGCGATATATTTCCTTCATTGCCTCTTATATCTATCAAGGCCCGTGCATTGTGATATATTTCATTCATTGCCTCCTATATCTATCAAGGCCCGTGCATTGCGATATATTTTTCAAAACAACAACAAAAATGGGAAACCCCAACTCAGAAACATAATAACGTTTTCATTGGATACTTTAAGTTTATATAATCTTCTTGACACGGAGAGGTAATATTTTGGTTTTCCCAACTTGTTAAAACGATGTAACGCTCAATAAGGCGAACAACTAACGAAGAAAATATTAAATATTACTTATATTTATTTAATATTTAAGATAATCTCTTTTCTCAATTCAAAATTAATACGGAAAGAGTTAAAAAGCTGCCCATGTTTTTGTCTTAAGTGTCCGTCCGTTGTTACTCTAGTGCGCCGAGTTAGCAGTTCGCTTTGTTTTGATGTGCTAAGAAATCCTACAGAACCTTAATATTCACTTTTTCATAATATAAAGTGAATATGTGGAAATCTTTTTCGTAATTACGATGCATTTAGTACTTTTGTAGCTTTAAAGCTCTGTTTCATTTTGATATTCCAAGGATGTTTTTTGATATTATTATTTGAAATGGCTGTTTATATATTACTTAATATATAAATTACTGTATATAGAATAATCCTTGGATCTTTAATATTCTAATTTTCGGCGGTAAACATAAACCTATCGAACATGCGCGACTTTGCCAACCTTCTCAGTGCATTGAGTGGTATAGGAAGTCGCGCCTGTTCTTTAGGTTTACGTTCAGTGCCGAAAATTAGAAAGTAAATTGTAAAAACAATTTACAAAATAAGGAACAGTTGACTCTTGGAAATAAACTAATCAAATTCCACATCTACTATAAAACACTATAAATGGAAGTTAAACTAGCAGTTCAAGTTTTAAGTAACTCCGTTGCTAAATCGCTAACCTTCATGGAGGAGACTGGGGCTCAAAATTTCCAAAGTTGTCAATCGACAGTTAAATTTATAGAATCAATTGAGAGGTACTTAATCCATACAAAAGTATACATTCCTTCAATTATTCCCACAAATTAATTATTGCCTTTAGATGTTTTGATATCCTGAACTCAAGATCTCCATTCGCTAAAGGCTACATTAGAAAAGATAAATTTGAGCAAACCAGAAAATAAAATAAAGAACTACTTTTAAACTTGAAAGACGAGGAAGGAAATCTTCTCGTTAAAGGCAAAAGGAAGACTGGCCCATTAGGGTTAGCAATTTCAATCACCAGCATCCTGGCAATATCAGATAAACACCTCATGCCAGAAATACCTCAATTAGATTAAGCAATAGCACATGAAAATGAAAACATCTACATTAATAATTTAAATGCAACACTAACCAAATGTTTCCTTCCTTAAAGTTATTTACTTACCTAAAAGGTTTCCCAAGATCACTTGAATTATTTTTTAACACAATTCGTGGAAAAGGAGGCTGGAATAATAATCCAACAACAAAAACAGTTTGAAGGCGCTTTCAAAAGATCTTTTGCGACTCGCCTTACTCCTACTTTAACCGGAAATGTCACTGCTCTTGACGAAACTGAAATCCCCAGACTTTGCAATGTTCGCCGTTACCCGGAATATGACACTGAAATGCAAGCGTCAACAGTAAGAGAATTTCAAAATCATGAAGATGATGAAATTAAAGAATTTTACATTCAACAAGAAAGTTCATCCATTTTCCGAGAAAATTCAGTTTTCTACATTGCTGGCTTTGTGGTATCGCGTCTTTGCAAAGTCATAAGCTGCAAAACCTGTCTCCAGGCACTCGAAGAGCCCCAAACGAGCATAATTAAGCTTTTAATTTGCATTCGCGGTATACGCAACTGAAAGACAATGGTTGGTTGCATAGACCATCAAAAAGTGTTTTTCAGCTATGTCGTTTAACGGAGTCCTGAATTCGTCAAAATGTATCAGTTTCTATGCCATGCAAAAACATAACTTTGGCCATTGAACTTGCTGTTCTACGAACAATTGTAGGAATGGACATTTTCTCCGATCTCACCATGCTGAACACCATCTCCATGAAAAGAATAGTCAACAATCAGATATACTCATACTTAGAAGGGCAAGGGTTGCTCTACAAATATCAATCGGGCTTAAGGAAAGGCTATTCAACTACAACTGGATTCTTCCACCTCCATGAAACAATACTAAACCAACTAAGCCAGGGCAACTTTGTTATAGTCATATTCGTGGACATGTCCAAAGCCTTTGACACGGTGCAACACAATATATTAATTGACCCCATGAAGAACATGAACGTTAAGGGAATGGCGCTGAAATGGATCACATCTTACATCAGCAATCGCAAACAATCCACTTACTACAATAAGCATTACTCCACACCCATGGCAGTCCAGCATGGAGTACCCCAAGGCAGCGTACTCGGCCCACTACTTTTCAACATATATACAGCAGACACCCACAAAGCTTTACACAATTCCAGCGCAAACGAAAATGCGGATGACAATGCCATCATAGCTGCAAACAAAAACCTCCACCAACTAATTGATGATGCTCAAACAGACCTGAATTCTCTAGAAGACAAGCTGCTCTCTAAGGGACTAATCCTAAATAGGGATAAAACCAACTTCATGATATTTAGTACCAACAAAGAAATGAGAAGGGAAGCAGCTAGTGTAAACAGCATATGCTCCGGCGCGGTAAAAAGAGTCACGCACTACAAATACATCGGAATATGGATTGACGAACAATTAACATGGACACCGCACATCGATAACACTATCAAAAGAGTGAAATCGCGTATATGGCTTCTAAAGCCATTACAAAAACATCTGGATATGGGAACTCTACGAATACTATACAATGCCCTTATAAAACCACTAACAGATTACGGAAATACCTTTTACCACAACGCGCAAAAAACAGCACTCTCTAAATTAAACACCCAATTAAATGTTAGCGCAAAATTAATAACCAAAACCAGCAAACGTTGCTCCGCAACCGCGGCAAGAAAGACAGCGAACATAAAAACCCTGCACCATAACTACCTACTCAATCTACTAATCTTCACACACAAAGCTAAATACAACACACATCCGGATTACATACAGGACTGGTACCCACAGCACCAACAATCTAACAACACCAGAGGCCAAAAATATAACGTGTCTCAAGAACCTTTTAATAATAAATACCGCCACCGAAGCACCAAATAAAACGGCATAAAAGTATGGAACAGCCTACCGAATAACGTAAAAAACATACAACAGCTCTCTGCCTTTAAATTAGCAGTAATAAAGTATCTAGACTCAGAACAATATAATCATGTATATTAACTAATTGTAATTTAAATCGGACCTCTACGAAAACAAGCGTACACTTATGGAGTGATCCAATAAAAAGCTTTTTACCTCTCCGAGTGACCTATGTCACGGAGAGGTTCTAATTTCGACGTGTCTGTCTGTGTGTCTGTCTGTTGTTACACCCACGTGACCGCGTTCGCAGTTTGCAAATCGGAGCAAACGTATTTTCAATTTCCGGACCGCATTTGCAGTTCCCGGAAATTGTATTCCACTTACAGGCTA
The DNA here is from genome assembly GCF_054372755.1 of Phalangium opilio. Classification (NCBI taxonomy): domain Eukaryota; kingdom Metazoa; phylum Arthropoda; class Arachnida; order Opiliones; family Phalangiidae; genus Phalangium; species Phalangium opilio. The sequence goes on from NW_028324175.1 coordinate 646,709, forward strand.
TTACTCCATTGCCTGTCTAACACCACCAGCCTTGATCTTTGTCCATCCCACATAGACACCAGTCTGTACACACTGGCTTCTAAACACCACCATCTTCTAGTCCTTCGCCCATTCCACATGGTCACCAGTCTGTACTTACTGGCTTCTAAACACCACCACCTTCTCGTCTTTGTCCATTCCACATGGACACCAGTCTGTACACCTGGTTTCTAACACCACCATCTTCTGGTCTTTGTTTTTGTCCATCCCACATGGACACCAGTCTGTACACCTGGCTTCTAACACCACTATCTTCTGGTCTTTGTTTTTGTCCATCCCACATGGACACCAGTCTGTACACCTGACTTCTAACACCACCATCTTCTGGTCTTTGTTTTTGTCCATCCCACATGGACACCAGTCTGTACACCTGGCTTCTAACACCACCATCTTCTGGTCTTTGTTTTTGTCCATCCCACATGGACACCAGTCTGTACACCTGGCTTCTAACACCACTATCATCCTTAAGGTTAAGACATACGCGGCGATCGGCTAGGGTTACGAGAAACGTTTAGCCTTCCAATGGAGGGGTCTTCCTCCAAGGTACACGCAATTGCTATGTTCTTACCTTCAGCTGCGATTCGAATCCTTTATATACTACCTATTTGAGTAAGGTGAAACAACAGTCATATCCTTCAATTCAAACGTCAATATTAGTCAAGTCTCTCAAGGTTGTTTAATTATTCTTTTTTACCTCTCCGTGTGACGTAGTCCAGGAGAGGTTCTGTAACGGCCGTGTCTGTGTGTGTGTCTGTCTGTGTGTGTGTCTGTCTGTGTGTCTGTCTGTCTGTCCGTTGTTACACCCACGTGACCGCGTTCGCAGTTTGCGTATCGGAGCAAACGTGTTCGCCATTTCCGAACTGCTTTCACAGTCACGGAAATGGCTCCTCTACTTGAGTTCTCACACCACCATCTTCTGGTCTTTGTCCATCCCACACGGACACCAGTCTGTTCTTACTGGCTTCTAATCACCACCATCTTCTGCTCTTTGTCAATCCCACATTGACACCAGTCTGCACTTACACTGGCTTCTAACACCACCATCCACTGGTCTTCCGTCTATTCCACATAGACACCAATCTGTATCATTGGCTTCTACTCCATTATCATCGTTTGGTTTTAGGATATACGCGGCGATCAGCTAGGGTTACGAGAAACGTCTAGCCTCCCTAAGGTGGGATCGCCACCAAAGGTTTTCGCAATTGCGCTTTTTCCTTACTATTATAATGGAAACGAATCGTATATATACCCCAAATTTGAAAAAAGCGGGCAAGAGGGGTACCCTTAACTTTAAACGTCAATATTAGCAAAGTTTGAGAAGATAATAGGTATAACTTTATTTTAAACGATTTAACTATTATTAATGTTAATTATTGAAGATTAAAATAATTAAAAATAATTATATTTATTTAAATATTAAAGATAAACCTCTGGTGCAAAGAGAGAGATTATCATTGCCTCCTATATCTACCAAGGCCCGTGCATGCGATATATTTCCTTCATTGCCTCTTATATCTATCAAGGCCCGTGCATTGTGATATATTTCATTCATTGCCTCCTATATCTATCAAGGCCCGTGCATTGCGATATATTTTTCAAAACAACAACAAAAATGGGAAACCCCAACTCAGAAACATAATAACGTTTTCATTGGATACTTTAAGTTTATATAATCTTCTTGACACGGAGAGGTAATATTTTGGTTTTCCCAACTTGTTAAAACGATGTAACGCTCAATAAGGCGAACAACTAACGAAGAAAATATTAAATATTACTTATATTTATTTAATATTTAAGATAATCTCTTTTCTCAATTCAAAATTAATACGGAAAGAGTTAAAAAGCTGCCCATGTTTTTGTCTTAAGTGTCCGTCCGTTGTTACTCTAGTGCGCCGAGTTAGCAGTTCGCTTTGTTTTGATGTGCTAAGAAATCCTACAGAACCTTAATATTCACTTTTTCATAATATAAAGTGAATATGTGGAAATCTTTTTCGTAATTACGATGCATTTAGTACTTTTGTAGCTTTAAAGCTCTGTTTCATTTTGATATTCCAAGGATGTTTTTTGATATTATTATTTGAAATGGCTGTTTATATATTACTTAATATATAAATTACTGTATATAGAATAATCCTTGGTTTAGTTATTTGAAGAAGAAAGCTAAGGCCTGGATTCTGTCGGGATCCGCAATAGGCTTAGTGAACCAAAGAGTAAATAATTGAGACCTGAGGTGGAGTAAACTTTGGGTTTTGATTATCGTGTCTGTAATGAAGGGACATTAACGGTTCAGAGTGAGCCGAAAGTTAAATACACGTTTAATTAATCAGATTTAGGTTTTATAATAGAAGAAAGCATCATGGTAGCAATTATATCAGTGAAAGGGCTAATCGTTATCGGGTTAATGGTATGCATCAGAGAATAAAATATAACATAGAACTTATATATTCTTTGTAAAGAATGATTTGAAACTTAGGATTAGCGGATGATTATATATTTTGACAATGTAGAGAAAACTATTCAATGACTTAAGCCTCGTTAGACAAAACAAAGCGAAAAAATGTTGCTCTAGTATTTCGATATTGAGTCGTACACTAGTCTTTTCCCCGACTCGGAGATGTAATATTTTGGTTTTCCCAACTTGTTTATTATTATTATTATATATCTGTAAGTATATTTTATTTTACTTCAAATAATTAATGCGAAGCCAACAGAAATGCTAAAGCTGAATCTTTTCCTGTTTAATCAAGTCAAGGGTAACATTATATTTTAATCGATAAGGCACAGTGAGAAACGTGGGGGAAAATTAAATAAAGAGGGACAAATTAAACCCGGGGTATTGCCAAGAAATGTCTAAATAAATAATATATTTCATTTAAAATTCCCAAAGTTTCAAAACGCGCAATAAATGTTGATCTAGAAATACATGGGAGTGATGGGACGGCTGACAAATTACGTTCAGAGTCAGGAAGGGGGTTGAATTTTCTCTAGCCCCTTTAGTATATATAATATTCTGTAACAGTTGGAAATGGGAGTGTTATTCGAAATATACACTTACGACAAATCCATGAAATATTACGTTAATGAAATTTTATTTTTAAAAATTTCAAGGAATTGCATTGAAAACCTTTAGATCGAAGCATTCAGAAAGTGTATGCATCTGGTAGTTTACGTTTACTCTATATGTGGCTTAAAAAGATACACACCGTTATTGTGGCTTAATAATTTAAGAACTCTGCACATACATTAACCAAATAGATATAAAGTGCTTTTCTGCCTTGTTCAAAAGCACTTGAAAAATATGAGTCACTGAAAACACATGTTTACCGCACACACATGACAAAAGGTGTAGCACACTGCAATGAAACTACATTCGAATATAGGCCTAACGGTTTAGTAAATGACCATATGGAAGAGGAAGAAATTAGGGAAGAATTGAATATTTACACAATCGATTAAAAGAATGAAGATATTCATAGCCTCGAAAGGCGAGCAGCTCTTACAATGTTAGAAATGGGCGAAAAATTCAGACTTTCTAATAGTGTGGCACGTATTATATCTGAAAATGTGGCTAAGGTTTTGGAGGGCTCGATAGAGGTCGTGGTCAAACAAGTTAGAGGAATAGACAATAACGGAAACAATGCTGAAATTCGAAAACTAACCAGAGACCTCGCTTCTGTTATGAAAACGGATTATGGTCTTAAAACATTTTGCGAAGAAAATTTAAATCTTGTAGAGCCTATAGATTTTTTATTGGGAACAAAAACTGTGAACAAGAAAAGGTTCAAAGAGACAATGAGCTTTGTTCCGATAATTGAAGTGCTTAAGCACATCTTCTCTCATAATGATATTTGGGACGAATATACGAAACCAAAAGCGGCTAATGATAAATATATGATTGATTACAACGATGGCTTAATGTGTCAAAATCACCCCCTTTATGGTCAAAACCCTCTATCTTTGAGGATTCAATTGTACCTTGACGAAGTGGAACTTAACAATCCTTTAGGCGCCAAGAGGGGTAAACAAAAAGTGACTTTTGTTTATTACTCTATTAGTACTTTTGATCCCAAGTATAGAAGCAAGCTTAGCAAAATAAAATTAGTTTTGGTTGTGCGATATGCAGTTTTGAAAAAACATGGATATAATAAGTGTTGGATGACAGAGAGTAGTACGCCAGTACGGGCCACAAAGATGGCGGCCACTGTTAAGGCGGGGGAGCCTAGTTTTTGCGTTTTCTCTCTTCTTTTTTGTAGGAACACCTGTCAATATTTGATTTTGTATGCTTACTATTTATAAAGACCATAATATAAAGTAAAAAATTATTCTCTTTAAAAGTTAATGTTCTAATATTAAAGATAAGTTTTCAATTTGTAGGCTAATAAATATTGCTTGTGTCCCATTCGACCGAATCCCAATCGACCGAACGCGTTTCCCATTCAACCGAAAACAGCCCAAATGTGCGGTTTTGGGAAAATATATATCAAAGTTTAAAAAGCAAACGTTTTCACTTTTTTTAAGGCTTTTTTTTACCCTACAGTTTTCGTTGTATATATATATATATATTGATGTTTGAAATGCAAAATTTAACTTTAAGAGTGATTGATAACGGAGAGAATTGCTAAGAAAGGCGGCTTTCTTTACATTAATAATGGCTACTTATTTCAATTGAATAAGAAAAATGATAAAACTAGTTACTATAATTGTAGAAATCCCTCCTGTAAGGTTCGAATAATAGAAGTAACCAAACCTAACCTAACCTAACCTAAACCTAAACCTAACCTAACCTAAACCTAACCTAACCTAATCCTTACCTAACCTAACCAAACCAAACCAAACCAAACCAAACCAAACCAAACCTAACCTAACCTAACCTAAACCTAACCTAAACCTAACCTAACCTAACCTAACCTAAACCTAACCTAACCTAACCAAACCTGGCCTAACCTAACCTAACCTAACCTGACCAAACCTAAACCTAACCAAACCAAACCTAACCTAACCTAAACCTAAACCTAACCTAACCTAACCTAACCTAAGCTTACCTAACCTAAGCTTACCTAAGCTAATCTTACCTAACCTAACCTACCCTAAGCTAATCTTACCTAACCTAACCTAACCTAACCTGACCAAACCTGACCAAACCTTACCTAACCTAACCTAACCTAACCTAACCAAACCTGAACCTAACCAAACCTGAACCTAACCAAACCTAACCTAACCTAAACCTAACCAAACCTAACCTAACCTAACCAAACCACACCTAACCTAACCTAACCTAACCTGACCAAACCAAACCTAAACCTAACCTAAACCTAACCTAACCTAACCAAACCTAAACCTAACCAAACTTAACCTAACCTAAACCTAACCAAACCTGACAAAACCACACCTAACCTAACCTAACCTGACCAAACCAAACTTAAACCTAACCAAACCAAACCAAACCTAACCTAACCTAACAAACCTAACCAAACCTAACCAAACCTAACCAAACCTAACCAAACCAAACAAAACCTAACCTAACCTAACCTAACCAAACCTAACCTAACCAAACCTAACATAACAGTAATATTTTGGAAAAGGCATATTATTTGAGAAGTCAATGAAGCTAAAAATGAACATTTTGGAAAAGGCGTACCATAGTAAAATGATTTGTAAAATATTACTAACCTAACATAACGAACCCAAACCTAACCTAACATAACAGTAAAGTTTTGAAAAAGGCATATTATTTGAGAAGTCAATGAAGGTATAAGACATCAATATTTTGGAAAAGGCGTAACATTGTTAAATGATTTATAAAATATTACTAATCTAACTTAACCAAACCAAACCTAACCAAACATAACAGTAAGGTTTTGGAAAAGGCATATTATTAGAGAAGTCAATGAAGCTAAACATAAATATTTTAGAAAAGGCGTAGAATAGTTAAATGATTTATAAAATATTATTAACCTAACCTAACCTAACTTAACTTACAATTTCCTTCTCTGGGTTTGAACCCAAGCCTCTGAATTAAAAGTCTGATATTCTACCATGCTGCTGCGGTGATTCGAAATCCTCACAGACATTTAATTAACTAATTCTTTCAAATAAATTCCCATTCAGCAGAAACCCGCCATTGGGCTGGAAATTTAAATATATTCTCCATAAAAAACCAAAAAGCGGTTTCGGTCGAATGGGATTCGGTCCAATGGGATAATACCTAATAAATGAAGCCCATAACATAGAGTAAAAAGTTATTTATTGTCTTTAAAAAATATAGGTTCTAAGATTAAAGATATTTTTTTAATTTTCATTTTAAAATGCATTTGATTTATTCTAAAATAATTTCTTCTATCTTCGTATGGAAGACGATAAATTTTAATGTTATTTTTAAATCTTACTCAAGGCATTAAGTTGTTCTTTGATAAACAAAGCGTTAAGATGTATTCTCGCGTGGAGTTCCAAAACTAATCTTTCAAGATAAGGTGTTTTTTCCTCGGTCTTAATTTTGTTATTTATTGACTTGGTGTACGATTGATGTGTTTAAGATATTGTGAATATTTTAGTTTCCGTTCTAGTGTAACTATATTGGGCGGCTTTAATGCTTAAAGCTTGGTCCTGAGCAAATAGAATTTTAGGAGCTAATTGAAGCTTTGAGACGTATAATACGGCTTCAACGTTGCCCGACGCGGGAAGTTTACCCATAAGACAAAAACAAGCTTTGCTTCTGTGTAATTTTAATTTCATAGAAACGCAGTTTATCAGGTATCGAGTGATATTTAACATGTCTACATAAAGGCTGGAATACATTTCATCTTCCTCGGATAATGCTGTGAGTTTCTGTCGTTTAACAAAACCCTTATTTCCTGTAAGCGATAATTTAGAGAGCTGCAAAATGAAAATATTAAACTCCAACTCCTTCCAACTCCAAGGCAATACGCAACAATGACTCCAATTCCTCCCAATGCCATAATCAAAAGTTTCAACTCCGCAGAACTCCGCCAAGCGAAATGTAAAACTCCTCCCAACTCCTTCCATGAAAAATAAAATTTCTCAAACTCCTCCCAATTCCTTCCATGAAAATTAAAATTTCTTAAACTCCTCCCAACTCCTTCCCTGAAAATTAAAATTTCTTAAACTCCTTCTAACTAAGTCCATTAAAACCTTTCTAGTTTCTAGTCTTTGGAAGATTTCTTTACTCTTTAGAATTGGAAAAATAGAAAGTTCAAGTAAAACGTGTAGCTCATTAGTTTTCTTTCAAATTTGACCTGAGATTGATATCACGAGTGCTTATAAATTATGATTTTCAAATAAGAAATAATATTTACTCATAAAATTCTTCTAGACATTAAAACTTAAGATTTGGGGGAAAAAGGCGCTACGCGTTGTCGTTGAGTCATATTTTACGCTTAGTTTCGTAAATTTAATTAAAATCGGACTGATTCGCTTCGCAAATGCTATTTTGAAGGACAAGACCACGAACTTCACGAATCAAGAAATACTAACACTAGAGTCCATTCTGTTATTAGTTGTGCCTGCCAATATGCCTACTGCCTTACTTTAATATGCCTCAAAGCTAGAAAGGAGACTCTTGTCAATGGGTTTAAGAGAAAAGGAAAGCGCCCGCGGTCCCACTGTGTGAGAGACTCACTGAGGGGACGTGTCACGGTGGGTTACGGGTGATAAAAGTATTTCGTACGAAGCCAAACAACGCTAAAGTCCGCTTTTAAAATGGAGCCCTACCACTTACCAGACTTAAGTTTTTCAACTCCGTAGATATCCATGTTTTAAGATAATTTTCCAATATAATGTTTTGACAAAGTGACGTAATGGGGTGAGACAAACATATGGCGCACGGTATCCCCGTGTTTCTTGTCTTCGATAGGTATGATACGTGAGAGGGGGCGTGGATGTTACCGACAATTTTCCCTTCGACCAGGTCGCGATAAATATATAATTGAGATGGTACGTGGTAGTTAACCCTTTTATATTGAGAGGGTATTTGTGACCCAAAATCGGGGCGAGTGAATCAAGTGTCTTTAAGATAATTTTGGTATCTCTAGAGGCACAGTTTTCTAGTTTCACATGCCCCGTCGTCTCATTAATATGAAATAAAGAAACAGTTTTTTTCACATACTTTGGAAGTATTGATAGTTTCTACAATGTGATTCAGTGATTTGTAATGTCCGGAGGGTATATTATGTAGATGATAGTTTTCGATTCTTCTAAGATCTTCGTCTTCTTTTCGTTCAACCAGGTAGGTTACGTCACATTCCTTGGAGTTTTTAGCTTTTTTTAGTGGGGTGCCGTAGCGGTTAGCGCTTTCTCCTCGCAGCAAGAGGATCCCGGGTTCGATCCCGGACTGTGGCACCGGGTGAAAATCAGAGAACAAATCCTTCTGCGTTGAGTTCGCAAGTTCTCTCCCCACTTGTGGTATAACACTGTTTCTCCTTTCCATCAAAACTTGCAGAGGTTGACGGTAATAGTTAGTATAGGGCGCTGTAGGCTAGCTGTGGCATAGGGGCTAGCCGCCAACCCTCTATGCAATGCAAAGGGATCCACCTCTAAACAAGCCACAGGCTTAGTGTGGAAATCCTTCATAGACAAAGCTCAGATTATTATTATTATTTAATGCTACCTTCTCCCGGTGTATCGAATGAATCTTCAAGTGTTTTTCTCTTACTCGTTATCCTCATTCGTTTTGTATATTACATTATAAAAGCTGAATTTAAGAGCGATATTTTGACAAAGGCTCGGGCCTTGGTCATTTCAAAACGAGTGCTCAAGCGGGTAAGTTACTTAGTGATGATCAAGTTAACTTGTTTGGGTTATCCAAAAACAACACCAAAAAAATGGTTCAAGAAGTCAAGACGCGCTGGAATAGCAAATTTTTTTATGTAACAACGATTGTATGAACTAAGACTACCGCCGACAAAAGCTCTGTTTTCAATTAGAAACATAACGAATGGGACGTTATATAAACTTTAATCAATGTCTTGGAACCATTTGAAATATCATCGAAAGATCTTGAGGGTGATAGTCACCCAACAATAAATCTAGTGTACCCTGCAGTTCAATTCTTGGAGAAAGAACTTAAAAAAATCGAGTTTTGTCTCATGCTGTTAGGAAGTTGAGATTTCTCAAGTGTTTCTCAAAAATTTAACGTCCAGGTTCCCTGATTTCCGTAATGAAGAACTATATCTTATTGGAACGATACTGGACGCAAAGATGTTTCGCTGAAACAACAGGAAAAATGGTTTTCTTCTCAACTTTTAAAACGGAGAGTTGATCGATTATAAATACATCTGAGAATTTGGTGGAAGTGCCAACTTCAAACATCCAAAAAAATCATAGAAGCCTTAAGAGGTATTATAAGGTTTTTCAAAGGGGTTAAAAAAATCTAATATTAACATTTTATTTTCAAAGGTGATGAAAGAGTCAACCAAAATGAGCTAAATAAAGCGCTGCTGAGCTCTCACTAAGCATAGAAGTTAACAAGTAACTAGATGAACCAACAGGTGTCTAGATGAACCAATTCAACTATCTGAATCTAAAATATTTGACTACTGGAAGAAGAAATATCTTGAGATTCCTCATCTTGCTAAGTTGGACAAACATTATTTGGTTATTCAAGCGTCATCAGTATCAAATGAACGGCTACTTTCTACTCGTGGAAATAAAGTAATAGACAAAAAAGCGAGACTTCTTCCAGAACATGTGCAGGATTCAACCATGCTACAAGCTTATTTAAAAACTTAAGTTTCAAAAAAAAGTAAATTGTTTTTGTCGAAGTTCAGATGATTCATTCAAAGTTAAGAAAAATTATTAAGTGAGCTAAGTCTTAAAAACTAAAACAAATAATTCATATTTCTTTTTTTAAATTGTTTCTCAGTTAAAAACTTAGGTTTAAAGTTCGAAATTTAATTTTTCTTAGTCTTTTTTTAAACTGGAAAACTAAATAAGTAAAGCATGTCTTAACATAAAACCAAAGTAATAGTCAGTTTTTGCATTAATTCCCTTTTTTAAGTTTTTAAGTTGAAAACTGAAATGTTTTTTACTTGAATAATTTATCAATTTTAATTTTTAGTTAAAATTGTTAGTTCCTAAAAATAAGATAAAATTTGTTCGTTCCTAAAATGGTTTACGGCGAGTGGGAAACCACTTGTGAAATCAGGTGTACAAAATTTTTGAAATCACGATTGAAGTCCATAAATTAGTTTTGAAGTCTCTATAAATCGCAAAATTTGGTTGAAATCTTGGAAGTCTTAGGAAGTCCCTAGAGAATCCCTTGAAGTCATGCGAAATCCCTTGGAAATCGCTTGAAGTCATGCGAAGTCTCTTGGGAATCTCTCGAAGTCTCTCGGAAATCCCTTGGAAATCGCTTGAAGTCATACGAAGTCTCCCTGAAATCTCTCGAAGTTGATGAAGTCCGTTGGAAATCTCTTGAAGACATATGAAGTTCTTGAAAAATCTCTTGAAGTTCAAGGAAATCCGTTAAAAATGTCTTGAAGTCTATTGAAATTCCGTTTCAAATCTATTCAAGTCTCATGAAGTTCCTTGCATATGAATTTTTTTTCTCTCATTTCGTGTCTTAAAGATTGGGTCACTAGGTTTGGAATGGAGCAATATTCCACCTGATTGGCACAATACATACACCAAGGTTCTTTAGCACTTCACTTCTAATGTTTACGGTCAAGCTACACAGCTTATGTTAGTCAAAGAATACGAAAGTATTGTTTAAGGTTTGCGGGTTTTTTTTTAATTTAAAAATCGTATATGGAAATTTCCTCTTCTACAACTATTATTTTCAAGAGTCTTGGTCCGTTTTGGAGTAACGCCTCCTCTACAGAGGTCACTCAATTTTCGGCCGTTTTTGGGGGTGCAATGCAACCAGACCCTCGTGCCGGACACTTTCCCCCAGTATTTTTTGCCTTTTTGGACTTATTGTCGGCGGCTAATCATAACGCAGGGTTCGTACGGAACCTGGATAACCTGGAAAACCTGGATAAGTCAGGGATATAAAAATAAGGGGAAAAAGTCAGGGATATGAAAATAAGGGGAAAAAGTCAGGGATATGAAAATAAGGGGAAAAAGTCAGGGATTTTAAAGGTTTTCCTAAAAAGTCAGGGATATGTCAGGGATTTCGTTTGGTATATCAAACCAAGCTTCGAGCAATGCTAAATATGAGCCAGGTGTGATGAAGTGGGCTCTGGTAAGCACCTTAAAATGGTCAGGGATATTGGCAAAATTTGGTCAGGGATAACCTGGAAAAGTCAGGGATTTTTAATACAAAAATTTCGTACGAACACGAAACGATATATTTTTATTTGTTACTAAGTTTTATAGGTAAATACATAAAGAAGGATTAGTTAATTGAAAAATATAATAAATCGTCACTATCGAGTGACGTATCTAGTCTGGAGAAATGGCGATCGCGCTCAGAATCATAAGATCATGGATAAAAAAAGCGCATGAGGAAATTTGTTTTCATGTTGTAGGATAGTTTGAAAACAAATTTCCTGTCGCGCATTCTTTATCCACGGCTTAACTATAAATCACGTGTCAAGTCACGTAAAAAAATCACGGCGTGATGACGATTTCTTATTTTTAACAAGTTCAGCAAGACCAAATATTTTATATAATCACCTATTGGCTTAATAAACTATTATTTAGCTAAATTGGGAACCTTAATTTCGAAATGTGTAAGAAAATAATAAAAAGTCAGAGAATACGACATAAAAGCTGCCTATTTAAAAATTGCGCCATCTAGTTCTCTGAGCCATGAATCCGAGTATGAATCAGACGATAATCACTTTCAAAAACACAGCCCATGCGCTCACGAACGTGATCGAGTTAGCTATGCCATAAAAAATCTTTCCGTAAATGGCGACCGATCACGTGATCATATTTTTCCCGCCGCAGAATTCTTGCGAGTGAGACACAAGCGGCGATCAAAAGGACCAAAACTATTCGGGCTGTATCTGCGCCATATAATTCGGCATCGATACTTGCTTTTGGTTGCTCTGCACCTTAGTACTTAATAGCAAAGTACATAGATACTTTTCAATTATTGCAATTTAATGAAGTCTTGAGAAAAAATAGAAATCGGCTCTAGTCTATAAATTCTATTGAAGTCACTAGAAGTCTTCACATATTATATTGAAGTCACTTGAAGTCTTTAAATTATGTTGAAGTCACTTGAAATCATTACAAACTAAATTGAAGTCACATTGAAGTCTATAAATTATGTTGAAGTCACATTGAAGTCTATAAATTATGTTGAAGTCACATTGAAGTCTATAAATTATATTGAAGTCACTTGAAGTCTTTAAAAATTGTATTGAAGTCACCTGAAGTCTTTATAAATTATATCGAAGTCACTTGAAGTCTTTTTAAATTTTAATGAAGTCATTTGAAATCAAATACAGTTAGTGAAGTCTTTGAAGTCAAATACAGTTAGTGAAGTCTTTGAAGTCAAATGAAGTCTATGATAGTTCAATTGAAGTCATTTGAAATCTGAAATCAGGTGTACAAAATTTTCTTAGTGGTTTCCCCCTCGGACAACATCATATATAAAAAAATGTTTCCTGACAGCCAGATAGCACAAGGTTTTGCCAAGAAAGAAAATAAAGTGCGTTATCTCATTTGCTATGGCTTGGCACCTTACTTCAGAGACAAACTAATGGAAAGTTTAAAAGGCATAGAGAATTTCGTTATTTGCTTTGATGAAGCTTTAAATAAAGTATCGCAAAAAGGTCAAATGGATCTTCACATCAGGTTTTGGAATGAAGTCGAGCAACGAGTGTCTACAAGGTAACTTAACTCGGTTTTCCTTGGTCATGCATCTGCTGAGAATATACTTTTAAAATTTAAAGAAGGAATTTTTCCATTGAATACAAATAACATAATTCAAATCAGTATGGATGGGCCCAATGTAAATTGGAAATTCGTTCGACTTTTTAAAGAAGAGACAGAGGTTGAAACAGATAACCCAAAAATATTAGGTCTCGGATTATGTGGACTTCACGTTTTAAATGGAGCGTTACAAACTGGTCACAATGTCGCCGAATTCCATGTTACTGCTTTTCTACGTGGCATATACTTTCTTTTTAAAGATTCCCCAGCTAGAAGAGCAGATTTCATAGAACTTATAGGATCAAAGGTTTTTCCAAAAAAGTTCTGTTCCATCCGTTGGGTTGAGAATGCTAGTTGCGCTGAGAGAGCCTTACAATTATATCCAAAAATTAAAACTTACATTTCTTCATCCAAAAAATTACCTTCTACAACTTCTATAACAAATGTTAAGAAAGGCGTAGATGATGTTTTCATGCTGGCTAAGCTTGCTTTTTTTAAAACAATTGCTTGTGAATTGGAACCCTTTTTGAGAAGATTTCAGACGGATCATCCACTTGGGCCCTATCTATATGCTGCTGTGTTTGGCATTGTAAAATTATTAATGGCAAGATGTCATCATATGCCACTTTGGGATCGAAAGTATGAAGGTCATTTTAATAGTTTTAAAACAGACTACGTTAAAAAACTTTGTTAAATTGCTAGGGCTAGATGGCTAGGACCAGGCGTATACAGGTACCACAAATGATTTAACTTATCTTTATAGTATGCATGACATGAAAAGCCATCTCAACAAACAGCATTAATATTGATAACGTTGAGGACTGTGTTTTCGCGCTTCTTATCAACGTCAACTACCAATGTGATTAGCCAAAATGGTTGATACGTGTTCGGTCAGCTTAAGACGACACTAGTTAGTAGCGATTGCTTTTAATCAAGAATATCTCGCACTGTCTAAACTCGGACATAATTATTTGTAAATAACCTTTTATTGTTCTGCTTAGCTTTTAGTTTAATATCCGAATCCTACTGCTACTCTGTAAAATGATTGTATTTATTAAGACGAAAACGGGTTCTGGAATCAACTTGAAGATGGCGATTTTAAGCTAGAATGCGCTATCGACGCTCTTTATTTGACAAGTGACAATAGCCTGAAGGATAAGGTAAAGACTAAAGTAACAGGGCTGGTATTCTTTAAATCTCTCAAATAAATTGGAGATAATAATTAACAGAATTGTAATTTAAATTTGTGCTTGCCTTTCAGTAGGGTTATGGCATCGGGTATATCTTCTAGACTCGTGTTCTATCTACGCAGCGTTTCGGTAATGCGCGTCACCAGAAACAATGCTGGGCTTTTTATTAACGACTCTCGGCTTTTTTAAACTGGCGTGTCTAAAAATATAACGAGTCAATTAGAAGAAATTTTTAAGCTTTTTGGCATGCTATATAAGTAAATTGGAGTTTTATAATTACCAACTGTTTAACAAATTATACCCAGATCGTTTAGTAATTTTATCAAGTGATATAACTAAACCAACTATAGGAAAGTTTTAAATTGAAAAGTTAAACAATGAAAAGTCTGAAATTTCTTTCCTTTTAAAGGTCCTAGCGTTCAATCGGATTTACAGAAAAATTAGTTAGTTTAGAAAATTATTCTGGTAATGGAGTCAGTTAGATAATAATAAAGTTCCGGGTTCTATTCTATTCTTTAATTGTCTGCAATAAAATTTAATTTCTCAACTTTCATATACAATTTTTTAACTTGAAATTGGTTAAATCAAAAGTAATTATTCTGCAAATGGAGTGAGATAATAATATAGTTCCGGGTTCTATATAGTTATTTAATTGTGTGCAATAAAATTTTATTTCTCAACTTCCATATGAAAATTTTTAACTGGTTAAACTAATTATTCTGCTAATGGAGTTAGTTTAATTAAAATATGGTTTCCGGGGTTATTCAATGCTTTAAGTTCCTTCAATTAAATTTAATCTCAGCTTTTAATTGAAAATTTCAATGACTGAAATTTTTGGAGTCTCTTTGACGTACCTATAATAAAAATTCTCCTTTTATAGTACCTGTGGTTTTGTAAAACACAAAACTACCTATTCTGATCATGGTTTTGTAGAGTGTGTGAGTGTGGATCTCAAGGCCTGATTATGATGGACACAATGTGTATGAGAGCTAGTTTCCCCCCTTTATCGCGCGAGGGGATGGAAAGTTTGCTTGTACTCTTACCGATTAGAGTCTATTACGTAGGAGTACACAAAGTTTTCAAAACGTGTAACAGATAGTAAAATTAACAAGTTGGGAAAACCAAAATATTACCTCTCCGTGTCGAGATGATTATATAAACTTAAGTATCCAATGAAAACGTCGACCTTTTTGCCCTCATCCTTTCCCGCGCTTTGCGCTTCCGAATTTCATCCTTACTCTCAACATTATCTTCCTCCATTTTACATACAGAAATCGAATACTCACTGAAAGAAGCGGCAAAAACCTGGTGGCTCGTTACAACCACTTAATTTGACTTAATATCCAACTTCCAAACACAAATATTTTCTGGTAGATAAATTAACAACCTACAAGCAAAGAAAAATTCTCAAGAATGGCTCCGGCAAATTTAATAGGTCTATTTTCAACTTGGTGGGCGTATCTGATTAGATTTAAAATATATACAGTGTGGAAGAGATCAGAGCAACACCTACCTTTGTGGAAAACCCCCAAAACCCCTGACGGACTACTTCACTGCAGTACATTTTCGAGCTCGTATACAGGGTGTGACATGTGTCATTGTATGCAAATGAGAACGTGCAACAAGTATCATAGTGAATATCGTTTAATGATACGCACTTTGAAACGTTAAAGACCTACGATTAAGCTTAGGAACTAAGGCATCACACTACAAATTAAAGGGCTGTTTGGTAAACCCATCAGCGTAAATGTTCGATGTGCCTACCGTCGTGGTGTAGGCACTCTTCAAGACGATTTACATGCCTTGTATTACGTTTTCTAGCATTTGAGGAGTGATTCGTTCAATTGCGCTTCTAATTCTGGCCTTCAAGTCGTCTACATTTAAAGGTTCTGTTGCAAACACCTTCCCCTTAACTATCCCCTTAAGAAGAAATCAAGTGGGGTTAGGTCAGGGGATCTTGCTGGCCACGGAATTGGTCCACCTCTACCGATCCAACGGTTTGGAAAGTGCTCAGTTAGCCATTGGCGAACATTGACCGCCCAATGTGGTGGCGCACCATCCTGTCCCGCATCACATCTAATGGTAATGCGTCTATCGCATCACTAAACTCGTGGCGCAGGAAGTGCAAATACCTGTCACCAGTAATGTTGTCCTCGAAGAAGAAAGGTCCGATGATTCTGTTCCCCAGAATGCCACACCAAACATTTATCTTCCATCGAATTTTATGGTAATGTTTCCGTAACCGGTATGGATTTCGTCGGTTTACCGTACCATCCCTGTGAAATGTCGCCTCATCAGAAAAAAGAACCTTTCTTAAGAACAATGGATCGGCTTCAATTAGCTCGCGCATGGCAAGACAGAAGCCTTGACGTCTTAGGTAGTCATCGTCCGTTAAGGCTTGATGGAGGTGGATATGATAGGGCCGGTAGTGATGCCGATGTAAAATGGCAAGAACGGTTGAATGGCTTAGACCAACCTCTTCTCCGACCGCTCTACTACTAGTATGAGGATTGGCTTCAAAACGTGCTAGAATGTCGACTTCCCTATCATGATTACCAATTATACGGTCTCTTCTACGTTGACGGTCTTGCACGACGAAACTCCCGAAATCTCGTAGGTTGTCTCTAATGTTCGTGAAGGTTCTTCGAACCGGCCTTCGTCGGTTTGGGAAGCGTTCGGCATAAAGCAATGCCGCTTGTTGAACGTTACCGCGACATTCACCCAAAATAAACGTCATGTCCAATTTTTCTCGGTTGGAGTAGGCTGCCATTCGTCTTCGACACAGGACTTACAACGTTTATACGAACTAAGCTGCTAGTAACGACGCGTACGTTTGATTTATTAATGTGCCGAATTCTCAGTGCCGCGGAAAATTCTGACCTTCGTAACCTCGTATGGATTCCTTATCTAAGTAGGCCAAAGCCACGAGTTTAGTGATGCGATAGACGCATTACCATTAGCAGTGATGCGGGACCTGTGGTTCCAGCAGGATGGTGCGCCACCACATCGGGCGGTCAATGTTCGCCAATGGCTAACTGAGCACTTTCCAAACCGTTGGATCGGTAGAGGTGGACCAATTCCATGGCAAGCAAGATCCAATGACCTAACCCCACTTGATTTCTTCTTATGGGGATATGTTAAGGGGATGGTGTTTGCAACAGAACCTTTAAATGTAGACGACTTGAGGCCAGAATTCAAAGCGCAATTGAACGAATCACTCCTCAAATGCTAGAAAACGTAATACAAGGCATGTAAATCGTCTTACTATAGTAAGTCATACTAGTAGTAGAGCGGTCGGAGAAGAGGTTGGTCTAAGCCATTCAACCGTTCTTGCCATTTTACATCGGCATCACTACCGGCCCTATCATATCCACCTCCATCAAGCCTTAACGGACGATGACTACCTAAGACGTCAAGGCTTCTGTCTTGCCATGCGCGAGCTAATTGAAGCCGATCCATTGTTCTTAAGAAAGGTTCTTTTTTCTGATGAGGCGACATTTCACAGGGATGGTACGGTAAACCGACGAAATCCATACCGGTTACGGAAACATTACCATAAAATTCGATGGAAGATAAATGTTTGGTGTGGCATTCTGGGGAACAGAATCATCGGACCTTTCTTCTTCGAGGACAACATTACTGGTGACAGGTATTTGCACTTCCTGCGCCACGAGTTTAGTGATGCGATAGACGCATTACCATTAGATGTGATGCGGGACAGGATGGTGCGCCACCACATTGGGCGGTCAATGTTCGCCAATGGCTAACTGAGCACTTTCCAAACCGTTGGATCGGTAGAGGTGGACCAATTCCGTGGCCAGCAAGATCCCCTGACCTAACCCCACTTGATTTCTTCTTAAGGGGATAGTTAAGGGGAAGGTGTTTGCAACAGAACCTTTAAATGTAGACGACTTGAAGGCCAGAATTAGAAGCGCAATTGAACGAATCACTCCTCAAATGCTAGAAAACGTAATACAAGGCATGTAAATCGTCTTGAAGAGTGCCTACACCACGACGGTAGGCACATCGAACATTTACGCTGATGGGTTTACCAAACAGCCCTTTAATTTGTAGTGTGATGCCTTAGTTCCTAAGCTTAATCGTAGGTCTTTAACGTTTCAAAGTGCGTATCATTAAACGATATTCACTATGATACTTGTTGCACGTTCTCATTTGCATACAATGGCACATGTCACACCCTGTATACGAGCTCGAAAATCTACTGCAGTGAAGTAGTCCGTCAGGGGTTTTGGGGGTTTTCCACAAAGGTAGGTGTTGCTCTGATCTCTTCCACACTGTATTTTTGAAATTTTTGGTC
The DNA here is from genome assembly GCF_054372755.1 of Phalangium opilio. NCBI lineage: Eukaryota > Metazoa > Arthropoda > Arachnida > Opiliones > Phalangiidae > Phalangium > Phalangium opilio. Next base: position 665,096 of record NW_028324175.1, read on the forward strand.
TGACTGTTATCTACACCTAGATGGTTTTCAGTCAAACAAACAAGGAGCATAAACACAATAGTGGAAGCTTCAGTCTTATTTAAAACATGTAAAACAATTATCATCTCTGCAAATAGCTTACACATGTCTTTTTTACCAATGCCTAACCGTTTGGATTTCTCTAAAGCAATCTCAGCACCAAAAAAAATTTTTGATGCAAAATAAATGTTTTATATTCTTATTAAGAATAAAACAAGAGGATAAAAAAGGTCTGTCCTCTCGTAATTTTTTAAGCTTTTATCATGATTACTCTATACAACAGCAACAAGGAGTATAAAGTATAAACCCATTAGTGGAAGCAGTATTTTTCTCCGAAACAATCTCGCTTGTGTTTATCCTCTCTAGACTTCGCTAAAAACGTATTACTCCTACGTAAAATATTAATAGACAGGCAAGGATTCATACCATTAAAGAAGAAGCGCAATATTATCCATATTTTCATTTCATATACAGAGAAAAGAAATTATTATGCTTCTGAGAGGAGCTTCCCATTTTTGTTGTTGTTGTGAAACATATATCGCAATGCACGGGCCTTGATAGATATAGGAGGCAATGAATGAAATATATCACAATGCACGGGCCTTAATAGATATAGGAGGCAATGAATGAAATATATCACAATATACGGGCCTTGATAGATATAGGAGGCAATGAAGGAAATATATCGCATGCACGGGCCTTGGTAGATATAGGAGGCAATAATAATCTCTCTCTTTGCACGAGAGGTTTATCTTTAATATTTAAATAAATATAATTATTTTTAATTATTTTAATCTTCAATAACTAACATTAATAAGAGTTAAATCGTTTAAAATAAAGTTATACCTATTATCTTCTCAAACTTTGCTAATATTGACGTTTAAATTGAAGCGTACCCCTCTTACCCGATTCTTTTAAAACTTTGGTATATATATGGAAATCGTTTCCCTTATAATAGTAAGGAAAAAGCGCAATTGCGAAAACCTTTGGTGGCCGATCCCACCTTAAGGAGGCTAGACGTTTCTCGTAACCCTAGCTGATCGCCGCGTATATCCTAAAACAAAACGATGATAATGGAGTAGAAGCCAATGATACAGATTGGTGTCTATGTGGAATAGACGGAAGACCAGTGTGGATGGTGGTGTTAGAAGCCAGTGTAAGTGCCGACTGGTGTCAATGTGGGATTGACAAAGAGCAGAAGATGGTGGTGATTAGAAGCCAAGAAGAACAGACAGGTGTTAATATGGGATTGACGAAGACCAAACATGGTGGTCTGAGAACTTAAGTATAGAGTAGCCAACGGAAAAAAATACAATTTTCCAAATTTCTGTGAACTGTCAATGCGGTCCGGAAATTGGGAACACGTTTACTCCGATACGCAAACTGCGAACGCGGTCACGTGGGTGTAACAACGGACAGACAGACAGACACACACACACAGACACGGCCGTTACAGAACCTCTCCTGGACTACGTCACACGGAGAGGAAAAAATATCATATACTTAACACAGTTTTCCCTAAAGCCCCGTTTTCAATCAAGCTTTTTTGATCAAAAACGCAAGCTTTTGCTTGAAAAATCACAGCAAAACGCAAAAGCAAAATATTTAGCCGTTTTCAATCGCGCTTGGGCTGAAGCTTTAAGCTTTTATAGGCGCGCTTTTGCTTGAATGTTAGTTCAAGCAGATATCTATCCTCCGTAGATATTTGCGTTAACTTTTTGCTTTGAAGCGCGATGGAGGATGACGTCACAGTTTAGTGTCCAATAGAAATTCTCCATTTTTCATGCCTCTGAGTGTGTGTTGACCGTTCGACTCTGAGATTTTTAGTGTTATATTTTACATTGAATAACTTGTAACAATTATACTATTATTGAAAATGGCAGAAAAAAATAAATAATAAAAAAATGCACCGGATAGAAAGATAGGCAGCTAAAAAAGGTGGCGCTGTTAAAAATTGGTGAGACATAAAGCAAACTTACGGAACCGAGGCTTAGCATACTCCGTCTTTTCGAGGTGACCGCCATATTTGTTTATAGTTTTAGGGCCGAAAATGCTTTGGTACCCGCCCACTATCAAGTGATATCGGTAAACGCACGCTTTAAAAGCTTTGCGCGACCAGTTTGAAAACGGTTAGTAGTTTTACAGTTTGCTTTTTTCTCACGCGGTAGCGCGCTGATTGAAAATACGCTTTTTTACCACCTCAATCGTAAGCAAAAAGCGTAAACTTTTTGCTTGATTGAAAACGAGCCTTAACAGTATGTATACGCAACTTGAAAAAGTGTGGAAAATATGAGCCTATTTGCATTGGTCAAAATTGAAAATAGTGAACTTTAATACAAAAAATTTAATGTAGGAACTTTTGTTAATATCACATAAATATCTCTTTTAAAACATTGGCATGGTTTCCGGCTGCTTTCTTAAAAAGTGTATCACATGACTAGCATAAAAGTAAGTTAATTTTGGTAACATTTTATTTTTAAATAACTCCTCGTTAAAAACAATCCTTTCTAAAAATGGTGCATCGTCACCACAGTCAACTGTTAAATCACACCATGGTAGGCCACTAATACCCTACTGACCTTGTATTTGGAAATAAGGATTATGGTTTTTATCACAGTATAAAGAACCATTTTAAGGAATTTCGCAGTCGGTTCCCTTTTACCAACAGCGTTCCTGACAGAAATATTTTAAAACTTACATTTTGATAACGTTTTCATTTCCAACAAACCATATTCTCCGGTAGTTTTGTCTAAAACTAATCTGTCAGGAGTTGCGCCTAACACTGGCAAAGAGGGATTAACGCAAAAACCAACTGAAAATGTTTCTACATTTCCTCTCAGTTCTCTTTATTTTTGGTTACCGCATTTTCATTGTCTAACCCTTCTCGGACAAATTAGCTTTTTGACAGATCCGTACTGGTGATGAGGCCATTTATGAAACACGCAGTCACCTCTTTCTCTCTCTTGCAAATAGCTCCAAATTTGGTAGCTGTGAGTCGTTGTAATCGCTCGGCTTTCCACATATCACAGTTAGATTGGGCTTTGGTGTCAGATTTTAATCTTTGAGCAGCTTCAAGAGTTAGTTTTAGAACTGGCGATGTCTTGCCAATAGCATTCTCAATGGTGAGACATGAATTTTCATTGCACAAACTAATATCAAATATTTTTAAAGGCAGTGGTATTGTAACGTTAGTGTTCTCTATCGTAACTACATCCATTATATCAGTTTTTTTAACTGCACCTTAATGGGGGGAAAAAATGGTTTTCTTCTAATATTTTGGCAAAGAATATACTTTTAGAAGATCCTTGTAATTTTGTGGACAGTTTAGATGTTCTATGTTGGAGTTTCTGATCGTCCTCCAATTTTCCTTTATCTCTAAGTGAGCCATATTTCTTTAACTTTTCACTCTTTTGATTTAGAAGTTCACTCGATTTAGCTGGGTGTGTTGTACAAACTCTATGTTTTCAAAATGCTTTGTGGTTAATGCGCCTTTACAATTTGGGGCAACCCACTGTCTCTCTTTCTAGGTACATGCTTGGTCATCAGGAATGAATGTTTTACCTACTCGTAAGCAATCAAGCATGTGCCATAGGAGAGCTGACAAGTGAATGTACACTCCTCCTTTACCAGCTTTACAATTCCACTTTCCTTTTTCCACGGCTCCTGTACACCCTTTTGGTTTAGCGGCTACATTATATGCGGTTGCTAGAGTAAATGATGCTTGAACTTTACTCTTCAAGAATAGGCAATAAGGTACGTTCAGTGGTACATCATTGAAAGTGGCACCGATACTGAGTTGTACTTTGGAAACTTTCCCGGCTTTAAACATTCTATAGCCATTTTGAAAATGTTTCTTTGCCATGTAGCAATGAAAATGTTTTTGGATGCGCATTTCGGTAAAATTCTTAGGAAAGTATTTCATTTGTTTAGTCCAGTTTCCTTTAGATAAAACAAGGCTCTATTTTTCTGCATTTTTGGCACCAGAACTGTAATTCGTATTAAGATTACTTTCACAAAATTTCTTTAAATATCAGATAATAAATAAATGATAACTAACTGGCAATACCGTTACGCCCGTAAAAGGCCGAGGCTTTTCAATATATTGGTTATTAATTAGGAAAAGGACTTAATTTATAACATAATTGTTCAATTGGCGATTGAATGAGAACAAAAGGCAGACTTGGCTCTACATGGGATCTCAGAACGTTTTACGAGGGCACGAGCGAGGCTTGGCCCGTTTTTGTACATGTTAATGTTTTTCATAGGATAGAACTTTTATGAAAGAGAAAGGTTTCACCTTTAAATTAACGTAATTTTTTAGGGGCTATTCACTTTTTATTCAATCTTTTGCTTAAATTGTATGGAAAAAAAGTAATTATGAGATTTTAACATCGTTGTTTTTTTAGTAAAATAAAACTTCTTGAAGTTGCTAATTCACAGTTTTCATATACCATTAGAGGATTTTTTACCCCTTCAAAATCTTTCATTTTTTAACCTAAACATTTTTATCATTTTCTTCTTTGGAATGATTGTTTAATAAATGTCCTCGGAAATTTTCAAAAACATTTTTTAACTATCCGCAACCTCGGTTTAACCGCTCTACGTCTATACCTTGCCCTAATATTGTAGCAGTCGACGGGGTCATGAGGCTGAACTTGTTTATTTTACGGTGCTGAAAGCGCCACCAAGCGGGAAATCACGGCGAACTAAATTAGTAAAAAAATATTCTCGCTTCGCTACATGCATGGGCCTAGATATCTCGGAGGCTCCGCCCTCTTTCACCAAAGAATATAAAAACGCTAAAATCGTATCACGTGATCTTGCCCACTGGAAATCGTGACACAAACTACTACACACTCCTCACCTTGCACGTCAAAGTTGCGCAGTGTCTCTATATTAAACATTTTGTAGTTGAAACTTTCCTCCCCCATTTATCACGATCCGGGAGTGGCATAGTGCCATTATTCGCTCTCCAACTACGAGTTCCAACTGACGTTGTTATTTCACGCAGCCTCAAAGGAAAAACAACACATGAACTATTTCAACAAAACAGGTGAGTTAACCATAGGAAGACATTTGCATAAACCTACCTTATACATTAAAGGCGATATCACGTCTTATCTAAGGGAGATACAAATTTTTAAATTTATCCAATAAATACCTATAATTTTTAAATTTATCCTATAAATACCTATAATTTTTAAATTTATCCTATAAATACCTATAATTTTTAAATTTATCGTATAAATAACTTTATTTTTTATATGTTGGTTAAAAACCACGAGGAATATACTTTCTGTAAAAATTTTAAACATAAAACTAACATAAGTCTGAACTTATAAATAGATCATATTTTGGACCTATTAATATGCTATAATTTAGGATTTTTTGACCTATAGAGAGCTTTCAGATGAGATAGTAGTACGCCACACCCTCCTAAGTCTTACCGCTCTTCTGGTAGCCATATTGGGTGGTATCCGGTTCATTTCTGCTTTAAACCCACAAAAATGGCAGCGTAAATTATGTCACGAGACTCAGCTCCTCCTCCAACTAAAAGCTCTCTATAATACCAGTTACCTATTTTTTGCATTAAGCGCAAAAAAATTGGTAATGGGCGGCTAAGACATGTAAAGTTTTATCTTAATAAAGCTATCTCATTTGTCACGTCAGTGCCAAGGTAAAACGTCACGGGCTTGAATTTGACAGTGGACGGCCATGTTTGGTACCGCTTTTTCTATGGGTAAATAGCATGGGTGACGTCACACTGAGTCTTCTGACAGCACTCTATAATTGAGATCAGCGTCCGTCCTTCTTTTACAGTTCCCTTTCGCCTTTCCGATATATTGAAGAATAGCTACACTTTTCGATTTGAGCATGAGGTCGAGGAGCTATTAGAGAGTAAGACGCCAGTTTCACTGTCGTATAAAGGCGTACTCCCTGTGGCCTGCGGAGGGGGTTTCATTACTTCCCCCTTTTCATTCTTCTCTCTGGATGGTACCGTGCCTGAAGGGGGAAAATATGGTTGGGGGGTTTGATGACGTCACGTATCACGTGATGTTGTTGGCGGGAAATTTGAATTTATAGGGGATTTTTTTCGTGTATTGGTATGACGTCACGTAATTTATTGGTGTTGAAGGTATTCAGTGTCACTTAACTCTAGTGGTATTGTAGGATATTGTGTACATTTAGGGGATGATTTATAGGTAATTCTATAGGTTCAGTAGACCCTTTCTACCCCACCCATCCTGTAATGCTATTCTCTGTATGATTTTGAGGTCGCCATGTATGCTTATGTCATACTAAAGAACATGTTTTAATTGAGATATGGTTTACATTGCAAAAGGTACCAATTAAGCTACGACGCGGTTCTAGGTGTACTCATGTTTTGTATTGTTATTATTAGGTGTATCTTTAGGATATTGTGTACATTTAGGATATGATTTATTGGTAATTCTATATACGTTCAGGAGGCCCTTTCTACACACACCCTTCCCGTAATGTTGTTCTTTGTACGATTTTAAGGTCTCTCCATGTATGTTTATGTTTCTCTTATACTTAAGAACCAGTTTTAATTGAGATAAGGTCTACATTGCAAAATACATTTACAAATTAAGCTACGACGCGGTTCTAGGTGTACTCCTTTTGTGTATTGGTTATTAAGCGAGTTACATGGTTAGAACAAGAGTACATTTTAATACCATAAACGTGGTATTACGGCAGTTTTTGCACAGTTTGGTAGTTGATTAGAAGTTAAAATGAAGCATTACTGCTAAAACATCATAAATAAAATTTGATTCACATTAGCTTTAATACGAATTTGGAGAATAAGTACAATTACTTGAGTTAAAATGCGATATATTACTAAAAAAACATCAGAAAATACGGGTTACATAGAATACATGGTAAATAAGCACAATAATAGTTATTAAATTAAAAATTCTCATAGGATTGACTGAAAAATATATATTTTCCGACACGCTAAAATATTGATATACAGTTAAAATAAATAATCGTTAGGCTTATTTGCCAATGTTTTGATCGTCATGTTTTTTGTCATAACTTTTGATTGTCTGAACCGATTTACAATTTGAAAACAGTTTCGGATTCTACGTGGCAAGACGCGTGCAATGATAGCATTGATGATCCATTTGAAGCAATATTTCGTAACGTCATTATCGGGGGGCTTTACTATTTCCGCTATGGCTAACGCCCTATTAGCGCCACAGTGTCATTTGTAACTTTAAAATAAATTTGAGAAGTAAACCTATTTAGAAAGTCCTATTTTGTTACTCTAGCTCAAATAGGAACAAAATGGCAGCCAAATGAAAATGTCCAGAAACTTTTGTCCGGGACTGTACATGGATGGTGAAGGTTTCAGAAATTGGATTTGTTTGTAAAATTTATGTCATACAGAATAAAATATGTTTCATTTATGATTTTTGTTTCATTCAATTATAGTATTAAGCCATGGAAGGTTGTGATAGCCAGGTGGCTGCTTTCAGCCTATTAACTAGTTTCCCGATTCATTTTTAAATACCCTAAAGTCTAAAGCGTTATATTAATAATTTTTATTATAATAATTATAGAAGTTAGTGATTTTCTCTTCTGACATTATCAAAATTCCCTGAATTGCACCTTTAATGGAGAACTTAAAAGAGATTTATTCTAATGTGTCCGTCCCGGGTTCCTACGGTAGCGTGCAGGGTTTATATAGAGCGGCTAAAGAGCGGGGGTTAAATGTTTCGTTGAAAGAGATTTACTGAAAACTCAAGATACACAGGAGTGCTAGGAAAAGTTTTCCAAGAAATAGAACAATTGTGTATGGAATCGACCAACAGTGGCAGATTGATTTGGCGGATTTGAAAAGCGTAAGTCGTCATAGTTTTGGTTTTCGTCACCTTCTCTGTTGCATAGACGTTTTCAGTAAGTACGCCTTTGTGGTAGCGACCAAGGACAAGAAAGGGCCAACCATCCTTATAGCTTTATAGGCTGTTTTAGAGTCTGGTCGGTCACCTAAGAGGGTGCAAAGTGGTCATGGAAATGAGTCTATTTGCAAGCACATTCAGAACTAAAAAGAAGAGGGATAGAGTTCTTCGCCCCTGATTCCGAGCAAAAAGCTACGGTAGTCGAGAGGTTCAACAGGACTCTTATTCTCAAGTAGGCCACTATTGACGCCTAGTTGAGAGGCCAGTGTAATAGTTCATGGTTCCATTTTGTTTGTTTATTCTCTACTGGCCTCTCAAGTAGGCCACTACTGACGCCAAGTTGAGCGGCCAGTGTAATAGTCTATGGTTCCATTCTGCTTGTTTATTCTCTACTGGCCTCTCAAGTAGGCCACTACTGACGCCTAGTTGAGCGGCCAGTGTAATAGTCCATCGTTCCATATTGTTTGTTTATTCTCCACTGGCCTCTCAAGTAGGCCACTACTGACGCCTAGTTGAGCGGTCAGTGTAATAATCTATGGTTCCATTTTGCTTGTTTATTATCTACTGGCCTCTCAAGTAGGCCACTACTGACGCCTAGTTGAGAGGCCAGTGTAATAGTCCATGGTTCCATTTTGTTTGTTTATTCTCTACTGGCCTCTCAAGTAGGCCACTACTGACGCCTAGTTGAGAGGCCAGTGTAATAGTTCATGGTTCCATTTTGTTTGTTTATTCTCTACTGGCTTCTCAAGTAGGCCACTACTGACGCCTAGTTGAGCGGCCAGTGTAATAATCTATGGTTCCATTTTGCTTGTTTCTCTCTACTGGCCTCTCAAGTACGCCACTACAGACGCCTAGTTGAGCGGCCAGTGTAATAGTCTATGGTTCCATTCTGCTTGTTTATTCTCTACTGGCCTCTCAAGTAGGCCACTACTGACGCCTAGTTAAGCGGCCAGTGTAATAGTCCATGGTTCCATTTTGCTTGTTTATTCTCTACTGGCCCCTCAAGTAGGCCACTACTGACGCCAAGATGAGCGGCCCGACACCTAACCTAACCAAACCCTAACCTAACCTAACCTAGTTTGAACGATAGGACATATCTGTACTGGCCTCGCAATTAGGCCACTTAGGACACCTAGTTTAAAGGCCAATGTGATACTTCTATTTCGTTTTTAATATTTATTCACGAACGGCAAAGTAGCCGACGATAAAAACATAGATAAGAGACCCATGTATTGTCCCTAGTTTAATTTTGTGTGTTTATTCTCTACTGGCCTCTCAAGTAGGCCACTACAAACGCTTAGTTCAGAGGCCCGTGTAATTGTCCACGGTTCCGTTTGCATGTTTATTTTCTAATGGCCTCTCAAGTAGGCCACTACCAACGCCTACTTGAGAGGCCCGACATGAAATTTCACCCGCCTCGCCTAAACCAAACCTAACCTAACCTGGTCTAATCTCGTTTGAACCTAAGGGCATATCTGTATTGGCCTCGCAATTAGGTCTCTTAGGACCCCTAGTTAAAAGGCCAATGTATTATTCCAACATTTCGTTTTGCATGTTCATTCTGTACTGGCGTCGCAATTAGAACACTTAAAACGCAATGTTAAAAGGCCAGTGCATTACCCCATTTCATTTTTCCTGTTTATTCACGAAAGGCTAAGTATGCGCCTCTTAACACGGAAAAAGACAGTATTATAGCAATATTTTGGAAAAGGCGGCAATTTATGGTTAGTCGGCACAGTGTAGCAATTCATACTAGTAGATAGAAAGTACCGATTTGTTGCCACTGGCGTCAGACAGTGCCAGATGGCACCTGCAAATATGGCGTCAATGAATCAAACATGGCGCCCACATCATTTTTCCTCTTATGGCGCCAGTGAATCAAACATTTTTCCTCCAATCTTGTTGTGGCGTCAGTGAAACGCACATGACGTGTCTTCCTATGGCGTCAGTAAATCAATCATGGCGTCAATGTTAGGCTTAAGCGTCATATTCGGCAACGTGGTAAATAACCTTTGTCATACACGTGGTTTAAACGCCATGTTCACTATAAGAACATGATTGGTCTAAAAAGAGCGCCATGTTTACATGGCCAGAAAGTCACGTGACATTAAAGTATAAAAGACGAGGACGGTTTAAAGATAAGGCATTCTACATCCTTCCTTGAAGTACCGATCCAGATCCGAAAAATGTAAGTATAAATTTCTTTAAATATAAGTTTACGGTAGTTAATTCCTCCCGCATTTATCGATATGGATTTAAGTATGCAACACCCCTTTACCGGACTAGTGGCTGGAGTCACCGGCTGTGGGAAAAGTGTTTTCGTAGGGGAATTAATTAAGCATAAGGATATATGTATTTCGCCCACCCCCGAAAGAATAATTTGGTGTTATACGGAGTATCAGTCGAAACTATACGGTGCTATACTATCCCATACTCCGAGTGTAGAATTTCACGAGGGCTTAATAGATGTTAGCACCATAGATGCTTGTGTGAGGAACTTCGTTATATTAGACGACTTACTATGTGAAATAGCGAATAATAAGGACGTGACGAATCTTTTCATTAGGGGTTCGCACCATAGGAATACCTCAGTTTTAATTTTAATGCAGAATCTTTATTATCCCGGGAAGGAAATTCGTACCTTAAACTTAAATGCTCATTACTTGGTTATATTTAAAACACCACGTGATCAGTCGGCCATTATCCATCTTGCGAAACAAATTTCGCCGGGAAATAGTAAATACGTGGTAGACTCTTTTAGACAGGGGACTTTGGAACCTTACGGATATCTATTTGTAGACCTTAAGGCTAACACCCTAGATAACCACCGTCTAAGAACAGGTATACTTCCAGGTCAACAAGCAGCACTGTTCATACCGAAATGACGGCCATCCTTGAATCGAATTTTTTCCGGATTAAGGGACGATGGGTAATCAAGGAGCTGACGATGTACGTGAAGGAGACCGACGTCCACGAAGTCTGGATCTTCCAATCCCCATGCAAGTTCTCAGAGTTATCCGTCAAGGATAAAAGGCAATGCAGGTGGCTCTCAAGGAACACTTGCGATCTAGCATTCGAGGAGGGAGACTACCCATACGAGACGACGCAGGAGGCCGCCGACTATATTCGAGCTAGAGCATCGTCATACGTGACGAAAGGAGCGGAGAAGGCCGAAACCCTATCAAGGTTCTTAGGGTGCGAAGTTATCAACGCCGAAGACTACGGTTGCCCGAGATTATCAAGTATCGAGTGCGATACCCCCAGGGCTTGCACTTTTCATAGGGACAGCAACAACTGTACCTTGGTGAAGGCGTCCAAACTAGCGGAATGGCTCCGTCAAAACGAGTCGACGATAATTTAAATTTTTTAAAATATATTGCAAATTGTAACCCATGTCAAAGAAATGCCGCAATTAAATTTGCCAATAAAGAAGCGATTAAATCTATTGTCGAGTGTTGTATAAATATCCTACGGGGCAATGTCCCTCTTTCAGTGGAGGAGAAGGAGCGGTTGAAGAAACATCGACACGTTATAAGAAAGGTTACGTCCAACATACTCCCTTCAAAGAAAAGGAAACTATTAATTCAAAACGGAGGTTTCATCCCTTTACTTCTCGGACCGTTACTATCTATCATTAGTTCAGTAGCAGGTGCGGCTATAAGTCGAGCTATAAAGTAAAAATAGCGCGAAAAATGTTATTAATTTCCGAAGAAACGTATAATAGGTTAAATTCAAATAGCGGTTTAAAAGTCGGCACTTCGATGGAGTTGGATAAGGAGGATAAGTTGAAATCCATCATAAACGATACTAAATTAAATGATACTGATAAACTATTAAGATATAACCACGTACTTTCGAGGGAAATTAGTAAAACGGTGAAAAGGGCGAAAGTAAAACCAGCAAAAAACCGGAATTGGGGTCCTGAAATCGTCTCTTCGGTTCCTTCCTTTAGCGCAGCTGATTGTTTGAACTTGTACAAATGGATTGACAGTATATCAAAAATAAGATGGACACACGCCGGAGAGTTAATATATGAGAACCGTAAAATCATCGGTTCAAATATAATTGATTTATTAGCTTATACCGCGAAGAGTTCTAAAAAACAGTCGTCCGTCATTGGTGCCCCACAGTTTTACCAACTTTTGTATACGGTTAATGTACCAAGAACATTAATTAAAATTAGAAAAACAGACCCACCCCCGCCTGAAAAAAGTGAAGCGAAGAAAGAAAAAGTGGAGAAAGAAGTGAAGGAGGATTATTATTTGCCCGCTCAGACTGGTGAGGGTTTCGGAAATTGGATAAACTTGTAGCACTTGTTTTAAATAAAATACGATTCATTTACATTCCACGTTTCATTCATTTTAAGTATTCCGATATGGAAGGTTGCGATAATCAGGTGGGTACTTTTGTGGTGTTAGCCAACCTAGTAGACACATTTTTTAAATCTCCTAAAATTTTAACTGTGGTTTTAGTAATTGCCATATTCCTAATTATAGAGGTTAGCGATTTTCTCTTCAGGCATTATCATAGTGTAACCAACTGCACCCTTAATGGATAGACTAAAAGAGATTTATTCTAATGTTTCTGACCCGGGTTCATATGGAAGTGTTCTCGGGCTATACCGAGCGGCTAAAGAGGCTGGGTTAAAGGTTACGGTAAAAGACGTGGAGACATTTTTAAAAACACAAGATACGTATACATTACACAGGAATGCTAGAAAAAACTTTAAGAGAAATAGGACAATAGTTTATGGGATCGATGTGCAGTGGCAGATTGATTTAGCCGATTTGAAGAACCTAACTCGTCACAATAAATGGTTCAGATACCTCCTGTGCTGCATTGACGTTTTCAGTAAATACACCTTTGTTGTGGCTACCAAGGACAAGAAAGGACCAACCATCCTTAGGGCTTTTAAGGCTATTCTCGAGTCCGGTCGCTCGCCGAAGCGAGTGCAAAGTGACCACGGTAATGAGTTCATATGCAGGGATGTTCAGAGAGAGTTGAAAAGAAGGGGGATTGAGTTCTTTGCCCCGGATTCCGAACAGAAGGCTACGATAGTTGAAAGGTTCAACAGAACTCTAAAAAGTCGCATGTATCGGTATTTCACGGAAAACAATACCTATAAGTACATTGACGCTCTTAAAGACATGGTTCAAGCTTATAATAACAATTATCACCGATCCATAAAGTGTAAACCTGTTGAAGTCACACCCGAAACATCGAGACGGGTATGGGAAAACCTTTACGGCGATATAGACTTCTCCCCACCATTAAAGTATCCTTACGATATTGGTGACGTAGTCCGGATAAGCAAACATAAGAATATTTTCGAGAAGGGTTACTTGCCCACGTGGTCGGAAGAACTTTTCAAAGTGGTGGAGAGATTACCTCGTAGTCCACCGGTGTATAGGATCCAGGAATTGAATTCGGAACCGATTACTGGTATTTTTTACAAGGAACAATTACAGAAAGTGGGTAAAGACCTAAATTCTAGCGTGTTTAAAATAGAAAAGATATTGAGGAAACGTCGCAGACCCGACGGGACGCTAGAGAAGCTAGTACGTTGGAAAGGATACTCTCCGTCTTTTGACAGTTGGGTTCAGGAAATAGATATAGTATGAGCTTTTACATCACTTTACCTTCCGACTCGTCGATGAGGTATTTCCCCGACAATACGAGAAGTAAATTCCGGACGTACCTCCCCGAACCCGTAAAATTACAGGGATTTTACGAAGTAGGCTTAGCGGAAATTAGCTACCCGCACACTTGGGATAATTTGAGTAGGACATGCTCGCTTATACTCGTGAGTAATGGTAGAGTAGTATATTCTACAATCATAGAGTTACCCGCCGGATATTATGGTAATATCCAGGACCTTATCGAGCAACTTAACTACGTCGAGGATGACGTGGCGGGCGTTATTACGCGTGAACCTTCAATTCCCGCCCAGCTCAAGTATTCCTTTAGTTACATAAAGCGCATACGAAGAGTACAAATTTCTCTCAAAGAGGACTATTTGTTAACTATACCGGGGGAGTTAGCTGTCATTCTCGGATTTTCGAAAGATTCCACGGAATCAACGACTTTTTCCCAGTCTACCATAGCCACGTACCCCTTTGACCTCGACGCGGGACTTCATTCACTCTTTGTTTATAGCGACGTGGTCGAGTCTAGACCCGTGGGAGATGTGCACATACCTCTACTAAGAATCGTTAGCGTGCAGGGTAATGACGGAGAAACGGTAGACAAAGATTTCCCTAGACCGCACTACCTCCCCCTCGCCTGCAATACTTTCCAGTCAATTGAAATTAACATAATGAGTGAGCTTGGTACCCCCATAGATTTCGTGAGAGGAAGAGTTCACGTTACTCTACACTTTAGACCCCGTAGAATGTGGTCACCATTATAAATTAGAAGGTAAAACAGGTCCTCGTGTCATTTACACTTGAAGTTTTAGATGAAGAACGTCGTCAAATCGAATATGTCCTTTAACCAATCGGACTACGATCAACACTTTCTAAACCAGATCGGACATGGTGGAAAATTTGATTATTATAAACACTTTCATTCTCAAATTGGTAATTCTTTAGCGGTATACAGGGGACTTCCGGTGCAACACGGGTACGGATTGGGAAACTTCATTTCATCGGCCTTTCGCCGGGCAATACCTCTACTCAAACGGGGTGCCAGTTACCTCGGTAAAAAGTTTTTGAACACAGGTGCGAAGGTCGTGACGGACGTAGCTAGCGGGATTCCCTTAAAAGCATCTGTAAAATCTCATGGAAAAGCCGCGGCTAAAGACGTCGCCCTTAGTGCAGCGGAAGAAATCCGAAAAATGACGGGGAATGGTAATAAAAGGAGACGTAGGTCTAGATCACTCGTCAGTTCAGTCGTGACAAGAAAGAGGAAAGCAACATCCTTTAATCATCCAGATATTTTTACCTAAAAAATATAATGACACATGTCCATCCCGGTTCGCATGGGTCAATCAGTAGCGAAGTCGAACTTTTCGACGTACCTCTTACCAATACCAGTATTCTGGGTGGAGAATGGGTCGAATACAGCCCCATCTCTAACATTAACGAAAATTCGACAATCACGTTTACCGTAGCTGGTAGTTCCGACGCGTATTTGGACTTGTCCAAGACTTTACTACATCTCCAAGTCAGGATTGTCAACCCGGCCGATGGAAAAACAATCCCAGCAGCTGCTGATAAAGTTGGACCGGTAAATAATTTCCTGCATAGTCTTTTCAGCGAAGGACACCTTTCAGCTCAAGAGAGATCGGTCACACCATCGCCGCAAAACTACCCTTACAAGGCCATGTTTCAAACGGCGGTGACATTCGGAGGACCCGCCAAAACTAGGTTTCTTACTAGTTCAATGTTTTACAAAGACACGGCCGGAAAATTTGACGTTTTGGACGATAACGAAGGGTTTAAAACACGAGCGGCCTTTGCTAGAAAAGGAACAATAGATATGGTAGGAACTGTACACTTGGATCTTTGTCAACAACCTCGATACTTCCCAAATTTAACGGATCTCAAATTCAAGTTTGTTAAAAGTCCAAGCGAATTTTGCGTGCATGCAGACGGTGCAGTTAAATGGAAAGTGGTTTACGAGTTAGCATCCCTGTACGTTCGTAAAGTAAAATTACCATCGGAAGTGTTAATCGCCCACGCTAAATGTTTGGAACTGGCAACCATGAAATACCCGATTATTCGCACGGAATGTAACTCATTCTCAATTAACAGTGGTACAAAAATATGTGTTAGAGATAATTTATTCATGGGTCAACTACCCAAAAAAGTTCTTTTCGCTCTTGTAGATCAAAATGCATATTTGGGTGATTACGGAAAGTCACCCTTCAATTTTCAGCCTTATGATTTAAATCATGTCGCCTTGTACCTTGACGGAGCTAGCGTTCCACATAAACCTCTTACCCCAAACTTTTCTGGTGGTCAATATATGAGATCTTATACTAATCTTTTTACTCAAACCTCTCAATGGTTATTGGACGAGGGAAACTACATTTCACGGGAGGAATTCCCCAATGGGAATTGCATATTTGCTTTTGATTTAAGTGCCGACCTCAGTAGTTCAACTTATCAATTTCAATTGATAAGGAATGGTAACTTGCGATTGGAATTAAAATTCGCCAAGGACTTGCCCAAGACTATCACAGTTTTATACTACTCTGAGTTTCAGAATTTGGTTGAGATTGATAAGAATAGAACTGTCATATACGATTACAACTAAAAGATTATGAACACTACACAATTAACTAAAATTATGCAAAGGGATAAATTCACCAAAGATCTGTTTCGAGGTGTTTTTGCAGCTGACCTGCTACCCGAGAAAGTAAAGTTTTTCCCTTCACTGTATATTGTAAATACTGGCTCTTCAGAAACTGAAGGTCAGCATTGGACTGTTATTTACTTTTCTAGTAACAAAAATACCGAGTTCTTCGATAGTTTCGGAAACCCGCCGGACATGTTTCAATTCAACGATTTTGTAGAAAGAAACAGCGTTACCGTAACTTTTAATTCTAAACAACTTCAAGGAAATTCCAGTCGGACATGTGGCGGATTTTGCGTATATTTTTCTCTGTATAGATGCAGAGGTATTAAAATGTATAATATTTGCTTAAAATTTGTAAAAGATAAGAATTTGAACGATAAAATGATATCGGAATTTATGTATAAGAGATTTTTAATAAAGTTTTTTTGATTGAATTTATGTGTTTTTTCTTTAAATCGCGCGGGTATGGGAGGAGGGCGTGGACCGGTTCGGCCACTTCGCCCCCAGGAGGGAATGGGAGGGGATAGGGTTACAGAAAGTTATTCTAGGAGAGCGATAGCTCTCTTAGATAAGACCTCATACCGACTTTAATGTATAAGGATGGTTTTTTGATTGGTTATAACTTTTTTTGTATCGTATTAACTGCTTTGAAAAAATTCCACAGAACTACAATTCGGGCCCTCAATATGTGGTTAAAATTTCAAGAAGATCCACCCATTAGTTTATTGTATAAAAAATAAAGTTGCTAAGGGTGGTTTTCATTTCCATAAATTAATCAGCCCTTTTGGTGAAAAAGTTAAATTTTCCCATAGAAATAACATGGAGTTTTTTTCAAATTTAGCCATTTTGTCGCCACCCTTTTGAAATGAAATATTCGTTTGTTACGTTTGGGAACGGTTTTATATCAAAATTTAAACCTTTTTCTAGGACCATTTTTAAGGTTTTTGAGAAAAATTAATTTTAAGTATGTTTAATTTTAAATTTTAAAAACTACCCCAATCTGCGATATTTTAGCATGGATACGCTGTTTTATTGGTAAATATCAGCGCGACCAATATTGGCCTTTTTTTACGTATAGTTGCGTCATAATAATCCGATTTTTTTTCTTAATGCCTTTTGGTTGAAATGGCCTATCGATAGTGAGATAAAACTGCTTTAATATTGCCGCCGTGACAAATTACCCCGTTTGTGGCCGCCATTTTTTTTAAGGGGAAAAAAATTTGAGAGTGGGTCCTTTTTCGTTGCCATTTTCATATTTTTTGAGGATTTGCTCATGGATGGATTTTAAATATAATATAAAGTAGGTTTCAAGCTTTAATATAAGCCTAATTTCATAATTTTCCACCTTTTTATTGTCCCACAATCTATTTCTAAACTTGGCACTTTCTTTAAGGCGGTGAAATTGCGCTAAGCCTTGGCTTACCTTTAATTTTAGCCATTTATAAAAATGTTTACCTCTTGTTGTTACTTCGCCTTCTCGTATCGTCGTGTTTTTAAAGTTTAGACTTTGAAAGTAGTGCTTAGTTTTCTTAAATATTACTTAATTGTATAAAATTTCAATATTATAATTGCCTAAAACGTCCGTATTAACGAATTCAATGTTTTTTGTTGAAGGGACGCGCCTTGCATTTGAATTTCGTTCCCTCGAAACTACCCCCTTTAAGAGACCGGCCGCCGGAGGCTTTTTCTTTAAAGCCCTCTCGGTCGCTCGTTCAGCCCTGAAAACAGCTGTAGTGACTCTGTTTGAGTCTGTTATTTACTAAAAATGTATGCGGTCAGTGTGTTGTTTTTGCATTTTAATGCTTCTAATCGTGGTGCACGTCGTGGTTTACGAATCCAACGTGTGTTGCGTAATGAAAATCAAGGGTGGATACTATATGATCTAATGATCTATGCTTTAAAAGGAATTTGACGGCGACAGTCATGCAAAAACGGTATTAGGCCTTGCCAAAAGTTGTCAGTCAATGATATAAGAAATTGACCCTCGGATATCCTCTGACTAGGAGATGGTTATAAAGTTACTAACTCTCGATTTTGGAGGTAGATACTGTCTAGTGACACTTAAAGTAACGACTTAATCTTATAAACAGACTAACATCATAAGCCCATATCGTAAATTCACCGATGTTGATATCTAAGCTTACTTGAAATACCAATACCAATTTTTTTAACTCAATGAATCTTAAATATCAACATCAAAAATTATCTTCTGAAAGAGATATCTACTTATATTCCATTCAAATTTCTCGCAACATTTCAAATTAACGAATAGAAATGTGCAAATGAAGTTCTAACTGATTAATTGGGCAAATTGCTATATTGGTCACCATTACCGATCGCAGATAGATTTGCGCCCTTCAGTAGTGTTTATTATGCTTGTGAAATGGTAATCGAAATCTGTGATTAAAGTTTAAAATAGACATGAGCAAAAAGGGCTTTATTCATATCAACTCGATTACCGAATATCTAAATTTGACTAAAATTAACAAAATATTCTATTCATGGTTAAAAATCTTGTTTGAAGCAGCAAGCCATCTAATCCTTATTTACCTTCTTTTGAAAAAAAATAATAGGTTGATACCTCTTTCAGTAGATTATTCATTCATATTTCAGTTTCATTGAGTTTAAAAAAAATTCGTTCCACCATTGGTTAATTTTCAATATTGACCAATCGACAATCAAAAATTTTAATAACTAAATTACAAAGACCGGTTCAAAACCATATTAGTTTTGAAACGATTAAATTATAATTTTAAACATATATACTAGTTAATTCCTCGTAGGTAATTAGTTTATTTCCTTAGTGAAATTAATGCTGAATATTATATACACAAAGTAAATAAATTAACTTCTAAAATTTAAATGTAAAGTGTGTGCATTATTTCCCAATTAATAAAAGATATCCACCTATTTTCATTCAAATTAATTACTAATTTGTGGATAATGGATAGAAAATGTCGAGCTCTAATTGCGATATAGCTAAAATCAATCCCACGGGCTAATTATAATACAATATAACCTTTGCCCTATGTTTACTGTTTTGAATTTTATTTGTAAAATTTAAAACATAAAATAGTATTACAATTTTTTTTAATTAAATAATTATTAATAAATTTCAATAAAATAAATTCTGGTTAAATACATAACACTACTTTTTATTAATTTTCTGAAATTATCAGAGCTAAATATCAAAGACACATATTTAATTGCTCTCATTTCGACACAACTGCAACCGTATAGATTTATTCATTTAATAACATTTCTCATTTCTAATTATTTAAATTCAAAGGGCTGTATTAACTTTTAAAGGTGAAAACCCAGCTGACTTAGAAGTAAAAAAATACCAGGCTGCCAGGCTGTCTCTTTACACAACAGAGTTGGCCATTCTCGCTTATGAGAAATGAATCCTTGTCATATGCATCTCTGGACTTTAGGAGCTCCAGGACTTCCAACTGAATCTTGAAGGAGAGAATAATGGAGTAGAAACCCCCATACCTTAAGCGTTGCCTTTGTACCCCCACCTACGGCACCATAGTCCTCCCATCATCCCCAGCGGCTAGGTAGGGTCGTGCCGGACGAAATTGTAAAGGACGCTCCCTCTATCTTAAAAATAGAAGCTAGTTCTCATTCAAATAAAATGGCGCTACGCGGCAGCACTTAGCAATCGCCTACGGAAGGGTAGGGGCGTGCGCGAGGTACACTGGGAGAGATATGGTGCCGCAGGTCGCCCATCATCATTTCCAATCCATCTGACTCCCTTATCCCTGACTGAATCAGGGTGGGAAATAGGGATTTTTTTAAAACTAGACATTGGGCCAGCGACCCCCTGCCCAGGAATAAATGAACTGGTCCATGACCATTGACCAGGGCGCGGCGTCTGCTAAACTAAAGAAGTGGGTAATTAAAATAGTTGAGATAATGTCTGGACCCTGGTTACCCTAGAATTTCCTTAGTTGTCCTGTGGACCACTGCTCACCCTTCGATTTAATTTTTAAACTGGTCATTTTCCCTGTGCCACCGCCTTATTTGCAACGCTGAACTGAAGATTTCTTTTGACCGGACCATAGCCTACTCGATCACGCGCAACACGTCGCAAGCTGCTTGCGCTATAGCGCGAGTCAGGGTGGGAAATAAGGATTTTTTTAAACTGGACATTAGGCCTGAGACCCTCCTGACTTGGAATAAATAAACTGGTCCGTGACAATTGGCCAGAGCACGTCGTCTGCTAAGCTAAGGAAGTGGATAATTAAAATATTAGAATTTTAATGTGTGGACTCTGGTTACCCTTGAATTTTTTAGTAGTCTCGTGGACCACTGACCCCCTCCGATTTAATTTTTGAACTGTACCAGGCAATTTTTAAACTCGTCATTTGCCCTGTGTTACCGCCTTATTTCCCACGCTGGCGCGAGTTGCTTTGCGTTGTCGAGTGCGTGATGGAGCGGGCTATGCCTGGAGTCCCAACCCCCGTTACTTACTACCAAAATACCCACTAGCATAGCCCACTCGATCACGCTCTCTTTTCCCCGGCTACATATTTTGAAGAGGGCACTTTTTAGGCGTATTTATTAACAATCTTGGATCACCTTTGTGGACTTTTAGGGTAGCCCTTATAAACTGAGTCGGCATTGCCCTGACTATTTTGTGTTTAAGGTTTATAAGCTTAATATCAAACAGACGTTAGTTAATGCTACAAAAAAAGTTCGAAATTGATAATCTCGGATCGTCTTTGAGAAGTTTTAAGGATATCCGAATTTCATATTGGGCTTATGAAAAGTTTGAGCTAAAGGTTAAACAGACAAATCAGCGTTTTAAAAAATTGTGTAAAACTGTCAATTTGGTCCTATTTGTGGAATTTTTAGGGGAGCGCCTCGCGTTTCAATAAAGGGTTGTAAAAAATTGTATTATGTTAATTACAATAAGAATACAAACTTTCAATGAGTTACGTTTTTATTTTTTGGAGTATCATTATAAATAAATGACTGATTGAGCTAAAGTTACGGTCCCCTTTTTATATGTTTCTGCTTAGTGTAGATTTTGAAAATGTAAAACAGTTTCTTAACAATCTTAATTAAAATGAAGACTGAAGGAGCAGATATTAATAAAAAATGTCTTGATTAGAATCAAGTCCTAAAAAGTATCGATAAGACTGAGGTTATCACTTGTCTGAAGGATCAGATATTAATTTTTCTTTTTAATTGAAACTTAAAGGCATGCTTAAGAAAAAAACAACGTTCCATTACCGTTTTCCGTTGAAATAACTTATTTTACAGGTAATCAATTTCAAAAATTTACTTATCTCGGGTTTTCGGGCACAATTCCATTCCCCCAAAACATTTTATCATTACATTAATTACTTTTGAGAGATAACGTGTCAAAATAAGCTTTAAAACAATAAAAAACTGAATGAGCGGTCTGTTTAGCCATGACCAAAACCTTCAAATCAGTGTTGCTAATGTTAGAAAGTGGATGTTCCCACTTCCATTTTAAAAATTTGCCGCATTTCCCACACCCCCTTTTTTACAGTCATATTTATCTGGACTATTTTATCATACTAAGTTTAATATGGAATATCACTCCGCATGGCTTTGACAATATGTACAAATGCTATAAAGCTTTAAAATTCTCAAAATATGCTTTCTTTTTTTTCAGTGCCAAACTTAAAATCACCGAATTTATTTCAAAATGTCGCTTGAAATTATTAAACCGGATAAAATTTTCGAAAATGCACTAATTTTAACTGTGCAGTTAAAATTAGTGCATTTTTGAAAATTTTGCACTATTAACCCTTGAACAGGAAAATTCCGACATTTGATTGATTTCGGAAAAATATTACTTTTTCCCCACAGAGCCTAAAACCAAACCTAAATCTCCCACGATGTGGGAAATTACCCACACATTGGCAACACTGCTTTAAAAACTTACAACAAGCACACTTTCGAGACATGTTCTGAACAAATTAGTGCTTAACCCTCTAATAGTACGACCACGGAGAATTGATGTAAACTGTAGTTGAAATATATTCATGTGCGACCTGCGGCACTGAATGGTCTCTAACCATTGTTTGAAACTAGAGAGAGAAATAGTGAGCAGCATTAATCATGTCCTGAGCTATGAGAATGAACAGTATGACTGTTGACTGAAGTACACTAGACATTACATCATTTTGCATAACCACGAGTAAAAATCTAACTGTCCCTACTTAATTTTCCGCCATTGTTTTAAAACGTATCCACTGCGAAGCATACCGGGCACAAATGAGGGAACCTTTTAAAACTCAATGTCATACACGTACTCTCTCAAAAGTAATTAATGTAATGATAAAATGTTTTGGGGGAATGGAATTGTGCCCGAAAACCCGAGATAAGTAAATTTTTGAAATTGATTACCTGTAAAATAAGTTATTTCAACGGAAAACGGTAATGGAACGTTGTTTTTTCTTAAGCATGCCTTTAAGTTTCAATTAAAAAGAAAAATTAATATCTGATCCTTCAGACAAGTGATAACCTCAGTCTTATCGATACTTTTTAGGACTTGATTCTAATCAAGACATTTTTTATTAATACATTTGGAATTATTCCTTAATTTTAAAATGACCATGAGCGTATGTAGACACCCCATCGATGATGAATCTCTTATCATCGCAGGGGTTAAGAGCGAGTTTCTTCTGAGTGATGGAAAATAGTTCGTGTTTAACACTGACTATCCTCTTCATCTCCTCAGTGGTGAGTTTACGTTGAAGCAGGCATTCCTTGTATTGAGCGTGACGTATCTTCTTTTTGACTACGCGACGACAGATTCCCTTCGCCGTCTTCTTTTCACCTTTTGCCGACAGGATGCTGTACATTTTCGGTCGCAAGCCGCAGAACTCTTGAATCTGGACGCTTTTGAGTTCGTCCTTGAACTTTCCGAGGGCCTTCTTGTTCTCTTCGCTGAAGAGAGGATGTTCCTTGGGGTAAGCGGAAAAGTCGAACATCTCCTTCATCTGGGCAAAGTCCCGGGGCAAATCGTCGGTGAAAATCTGATAGGTCAGGCTGTCTGCAATTATACGTAAAAAACATTTAATTAGTTAAAATTGAAAGTAGAAAAAAGGATTTAAATCTAGTAAACGTTTTTAAAAAATCATACCTGTGTCGGTAAAAAGAAGTTTGAGGTCGTCGCCGTATTTTGCCTTCATAGTGTTGTAATGGAAGTCGTACATGACCAACTTTGAGAGGTCCAAGATGGCGAAACCGGTGTATATGGGTCGGTCCAACTTGAGGGATTTCTTCAGACGATGGATCCCGACCAGCTCGTTCCTGAAGATGGTGAACCTCTGGAATGTCGGTGAACTGGCCTTCTTGATTGCCATCTCCCGGGTCTGGACAAGATCAAAGTTGATCCTGTTGCGGAGGTTTTCCATCGTCTTCCCGAAAACACTGTTAATAGATGAAAATTTTGATTAATTTACGTGTGAAATAATAACTTAGCGTAGCGTAGATGCGTACCTATTGTTGGCCTACTTGAAAAAATCCTTCTCAAAGTCGTTCACTGCCTGCTTCCTCTTCTCCGTGTTGAACTCGATAAATGGTTTTAACCACGCACCCTGCTCGAATGTGAGTATTCGATGGATTTTCCCCAATTTCATCCCCTTAGCGATGTAAAACTTGAGATTCCGGTAGTGGAGAACATATTTCTCCCTATTGTAGAGCGAGGGAACTAACTTTGGAAGGCTATCCTGTACGTTAATTTTCAGTTTGTTCAACTGTTCAATCGAATACGGTGAAAGCTCATCCGCGTTAATAACTCTACGTTCGGGTGCTAAGGGTAGACAATTATGTTCTTCGTGCAAACTTTCCGGGTACTCAAGATCCACCTCCAGGATAAATCCCTGAGGATCATCGTCTGGGTGATTCAAGATAATTTCACGAGTGAAATCTTGACATGGTTGAATCCATCGAAATCCTCTCATCGGCAGGTGATGACATATTACGGTGCCGTAAAGGTTATTACAGTCTAGGTAGGTAATGTAAGAGCTACGTTCTGCCGGGTTGAATGTTTCGGGGAGATCCTTATTATTGGCTATGGCTAGTCTATGTGTAATTAAAGAAACGCCCCCTCTTATACCCTTCTCAATAAAGAGATGCATATCTGGATCCTGGAGTAGTTCCAATTTCACTTGGGTCATGTGAAGTGCGCTTTGCCAAGCGAAACCAGGACCTGTATATGCATGCGCGCAATCTAACTTGTAATATTCTAGACACATAGCCCTGAAACTTTCAAAAACATCCGCTAGGAGCAGAACGTCGGTCTTAACGTATAAATCATGGTACTCACCGAGGTTAGTGAGTTGGAATTTTTCCCAAACCTTTTGAGCTTGAGAATAATCTTCCTCACTAACCTCTTCGTCAGTTAAGGAATTGAAGAAGGCATCCTTGGGTGGCAACTCGGTCTCGTCGAATTTAGTCTCGCAGTCGAAGTAGTCATAGGGGTAAACCTGCTTCCTCAAAAGATGCGGAACTTCGTCAGCGCTGAAGGCAGAGTTTAAACACTTGAACTTATCGGCTCCTCCCCGAGCCAAATTCGATACGAGTGTCTCTAGCGATGCCGGCATGAACCTAATTGAGTCTAAGAATCGTAAATTACCCAGAGAAAACGAAATGTACGTTTCGGAATTCGTGGGGATACACGTAATCTTGTGATCTTTGACCAATCCAATTTTGTCCATGATAAGATGAGCATCGTAACGAGATAAGTTATGCATGAAGACCGGAACGAAATTCCGGTCCCTCAGTTTCAGGTTACACGAATTATGAGCAGCTCCCCTGTAGGCTCCGTTAGTGTGGTCGTGGTCACGAACTTTACAGTCATTTACAGTGAAAGGCTTGTTACATAAGTAACAAGATTGGGCCGAGGTGAATTGCGCCTTTTCTAAGTTTGATAGATTCATGGGGGCGTTATCTTTAATCTTACGCTGAATAATCGCGTCTTCACGCAAAAGGTTTTCTAAAAACTTTTCCGTGGCATCTATCCCTCGATAAGTAACTGGTTTAGAGACTGTACCGTCGTGACTAACAATGACATAACTAAACCCACAGGAGATATGCTGCGAAGTTTTCGTGGTTGAAGAGAGGTCGACATCGGGATCGCATCGGTAAACTTTACGGAGAATAGACTCGAAATCGGCATAGATGACGTATTTAACCTGTGAAAAATAGAAAGAAAACTATATTAGATAAAATGTAAACAAAACATTCTCTCTCTCCCATGCATCTTATCGTCTGCTTTATTTATCTTGCTATAGGCGCCGTCTAACGTTAGCCTCAGTAAACTATTTTGGCGCGCTATTCAAAATACCCTGATAAATAACAAAAGTTTTAGTTTACCTTCTGTTGCCATGCGACGTTTTTGAATTCCAGAATAGGTTCCTTTACTGGCATCTCGATCTTCTGGGGGCCGTGTATACTGCACTCCTTGATGTGGTCCTTGTAGTTTTCCTCCGAGTTTACACCGGAGAATCGATGCAGGCAATAGCGGCAATAATAGTTCGTGTGCCCGTTTGCGGTGAACGCCCTCGCTAGAAGTCGACTCATGCTTCGGATTAAGCAGAAATGCTTCTTCTCACCCTCGGTTAATAGCAATAAATCTACTTGGCGTGGTTCCTCAACTCTGTTGGAACTCACGTAAAGGGGGAAGACCTCTTTCTCGTATCCGAATACATTAATCGAAAGGTTATTAACCCGTTCGAAATTCTCTAATTTACCGGTATTTAATTCCACGGGGAACGTAATACCGGCCATGTCCAATTCATTACTATACTCTAGGTACTTTGTTACACGATTGGGGTGGTTCCCATGGTTAACAGGGTGTAAATGTGCCAAAATTGACCATAAGAAACACTTATTGTCTGTATTTTGCACATTTAATAGGGCATTTTTAGCTAGAAGACTTTTAGGGGTTTCAAAGTACGTACCCCCGTGAAGCGGGAGGTACGCTATGATATTAATCTGCAGGAAGAGAATTTTATCTAAAACCCACCCGCTACCTTGCGCTTCGTACTCCTCCATTAAACGTTTCAGAGTCCTAATACTAAAGTCTATCTGTCCGGGGATAACGTCGGAGTTCAAAATAGTAAGGTTGGGTTCTATGATAAATTAAATTTTCTACTTCCTCGTCAGTGTCGGCTAACTGACGGGTGTAGCGAGACCTGACAGTTAAATACCACTTAATCCCTCTATCCCTAGCCAGTTTATTACGCAAGTAATTTTCGATCGCTGCCCTATGTCTACCTACGTACAGCTCTACGTCTGTCTCAGTCGCTACGGGTGTGAAACGTGCACAAAAAATAGCCCTACCGAGTACTTCCAGTTCCTCCAGCTCGTCGTGAAGAGGAACTTCCGGTGACGCAACGATGGGTTCCTCCTCCTGCTCTTGATTCCTCCTGCTGATCCATAAAGCGATGGATGTCGCGGTTCTCCTGGCTGGAAAGGGCTGGGAAGTCATCCTCCTGGTCCATGAACTCGTTCAGGGCACGATTTCCATCGTCGGACAGCTCATCCAGATTTTCGCAAACGGCGGATGGAGGAGTTCCCAGTAGAGATCCATTGATGACACCCTCTTCTCGGTCCATGAACTCGCTCAAGGCACGATTCCCATCGTCGGACAGTTCATCTAGATTTTCGGGAGAAAGGTCCGACGACACCCTTCGAGTGACGCCGGAAAGGGGGCCGAAAACAGAGGAAGGAATAGGGTTGGACGTGGACCGTTTCGGCCGCTTCGTCTCAGGAGTGGATGGGTCGGACGTGGACCGTTTCGGCCTCTGCGTCCCAGGAGGGATAAAGGTAGAGGTTGAGGGGCCCGAGAATGGGATAACAGGAGGAACAAAGGTGGAAGTTGATGGACCCAAGAATGGGATAGCAGGAGGAACAAAGGTAGAAGTTGATGGTTCCGAGAATGGGACAAAGGTAGAAGTTGATGGGCCCGCATTGTTCATGAGGGGGTGTGGAACCTTAAAGTTAGAGTGTCGGGCAGCCGCGTGTAACGTTAAATTCGCAAGTCTGGTAAAAACGGCGGGACATTGCGTGCATGGGTATTTAACACCCTTGTGTTTCTCCCTTTTATGTCTCAAAAGTTCCCTGTACCCTTGGTATGAACACTCACAAATATTACACTTAAACATTCTCAAAGAATGAATGAGATAAAGATAATCTCAGAAAAATCGCAAGTACTTGTAAAAATCACAAGTAATTTCGGTACTAGCCCGTAAATTTTTTTCTTACCCTCTGCAAAATAACTTGCAACAGCAAATGTTACCAAGTATTGAAAAATACTATAAAGCAACTAAGGAGCAGGATGGAACTCGTCTGAAGTCAGGAACAAAAGTGACTGAGTTTGGACACGTGCCGGGCTTTTATACTCTTGCCTCTTGGCGTCGTCCATCTTTGCCCGAACTATCATATGGGTTTTTCCGTTGGCGTCAAGTCGAAAGCCGCGCCATGTTTCGAAATTCACGCCAAGTTTCAATCTAGTTTGTTTACTTACAAGTTTCCTAGCATAAACAAACATTGCAACCCGAACTATCACCCCATGTCGACACTCGGTGCTAGAGTTTCCTACAAGCGCTTATCATGATTTCTAATTATTGACATAGACCGTTTATTTACCGTCCGAGTTTCTCTATTCACGTTCACCGACCTCGAAAACCACACCATGTTTCGAAATTCACGCCAAGTTTCAATCTAGTTTGTTTATTTACAAGTTTCCTATCATAAACTAACATTGCAACCCCAGTTATCATCCCATGTCGACACTCAGCGCCAGAGTTTCCTACAGGCGCTTATCATGATTGATATAGACCGTTTATTTACCGTCCGAGTTTCTCTA
The DNA here is from genome assembly GCF_054372755.1 of Phalangium opilio. Lineage (NCBI taxonomy): Eukaryota > Metazoa > Arthropoda > Arachnida > Opiliones > Phalangiidae > Phalangium > Phalangium opilio. The sequence continues at coordinate 693,200 of NW_028324175.1, forward strand.
TTCGCGTTCACCGACCTTGTTATTTACATTTCCTATCCTTGAAATAGGCCTATCAATAAAGAGAAATTGGTTTAAGTTGAAATAATTTCTAAAGTTTATATTTAGAAGTATTAAGTTGAAATAACTCCTAAAATTTGGAATATGCCTATATATTTAGTTATATAGTATTAAATTTGAATATGAATAACTCCTAAAATTTGAAATAGGCTTATATTTAGGTAAATGAAAAAGTATTAAATTTGAATCTTTATTATTTAAATTCAATGTATTACAAGAATTTTTTAGAGTTGCATACACTTAGAGAAACGATTTGCTTACAGAATTGAAAACTTAAGAAAGTGGAATTATTAAAAATATTAACTATCAGCTCGATATTTAAATTAGACACGGCATTAGAATAATGTTCATCTACACGTTCACTCCATTCCGTCATTATACAGTCATGCTGTAATTGTGAAGGATGGTCGATAATGCAGCCGTTGCACGAATTCTTTATTCCCTCAGTTAGTTGTTGTATTACTATTCCCTTAATCGCACTCTCCACACGTTTCGCTTCGGTAATGAATGTCGTCACCTGAATGTGTTTTTCCAATAGCTTCTCCCATAGGAATGGTCCTATGGCAAATCCATTCCTAGTCGGGTATTGGATTCCGTAGTTCGCTCCTTGACCCTGGATCACTTGGCGAATATTTAACATCTTCCTATCCTGATAAGTTACAAGTTGAATTCGCTTGTCCATCGATCCCTCGAAAAAGCACGTGGTGGGTAGGGCGTCGTCCTTCTCGAAAAATCCGTTTATGATGTCCTTCATTCCGTAAAGTTGCATATATTCCTCCTCGCTTAATACGATCCCAGTTGAGCCATCGGTCATTCCCAGTCTAATCCTACAGTCTGCCGTCACACTGACTGATTTAGTAGAAGAAATTTCGAACACGTTGGAGTTGTCCCTAAATATTCACATTAAATATGGTAATCACATTAAATGTGATACAAACCAAGATTATAGTACTAAGATTTTATTGGAAATTATACTTACATTTTCAGATCTGGATCGGCACTTCAAGGAGGGATATAGAATGTCTTATCTTTAAACCGTCCTCGTCTTTTATACTTTAATGTCACGTGACTTTCTGACCATGTAAACATGGCGCTCTTTTTAGACCAATCATGTTCTTATAGTGAACATGGCGTTTAAACCACGTGTATGACAAAGGTTATTTACCACGTTGCCGAATATGACGCTTAAGCCTAACATTGACGCCATGATTAATTTACTGACGCCATACACGTCATGTGCGTTTCACTGACGCCACAACAAGATTGGAGGGAAAATGTTTGATTCACTGGCGCCATAAGAGGAAAAATGATGTGGGCGCCCATTGACGCCATATTTATTGGTGCCATCTGGCACTGTCTGACGCCAGTGGCCCCAATTCGGTACTTTCTATCTACTATTGATAGACTACAGGTAGCTGAATCTTTTCTAATTATGGATTTAATAATTTCTTATTACCGGCTAAGATATCGACACTTTCCACATTGGAAATGTTTACATTTCAGTTCATCTTTTGGAACATTTGTTGGTGGTGTAAACCAAACAAGGCAATCTGATGACTGGTATCGTCTGAATGGAAAATCTATCTTTACCAGGTTTTTAATGTCGAAATTGGAACACTCATTCTGCCAAGACGAGAATGTTAGTTATGCAGCAAATAAGATTCAAAATTGTTTAGACTTAAATACCTCATCTATCCCAGGACAAAAAACTCTATCATTGCCTAGTTCTGCTAAGCCTTTGTCAACTTCGTGGAAACAGTAACTTACACCATCGTAAATTACAAAGTGGGAGCTAGTTTTAAATAATGTAGTAATTGTCATGACTCCGGCTGATGGAAAAATTAATTGAGTCACTGTAATTTGACATTGACACTGCGCAATCTTCTCCAGATACTTCTAATAGAGGTAGCCCATCGCTATTCCTCTTGTGATTGAGAACAATACCAACTGTCACAAAATTAGATATGTTAATAGAAATTTAGCCGCTTATTAAAACTTAGTCTTACCTGGTTTTAACTGCCGTATATAATTTTCTATCACCGTAAGTGGATTTCCAAGAGTATTTAAATTCAACCGTTTTGCCCTAGCAAAGTTATCATCACTGAGATCCAGTTTTCTTTTCAATGAATCCGTAGTATTTTCTTGGCATAACGACATGCTTTTAACATGAATGCAAGTTTGCGTTTTTCTAGAGCACATTTGTTTGATGAAAAAGTCACACTGAGTTGAGGCAGTATTTACAAAAATATTAGGTTCTTGCGATTCCGCAACACTTATCTCCTTATCATTATTTAATAAATCATTTGGGCTAAAGTCCTCTGTTTGAGTCATAACAGTTTTCAAAAATGAAGCTTTTTCATATTGACTGCCTTTGCTTAAACAGTATTTCAGGTAGAAATTACATTGAGTTGAAGCTATCTTTGACGATCCCTGAAGAACTTTTGCCGCAGGTTTCTTGGGAGGCATATTTTATCGTACGTAATTTAAATTTAAGTTTAATGGATTGTAAAATACTTTTCACAATGAAAACCGCACGGGCCTAACAAACGCGAACTCCGCAGAGTGCAGACATCATTTTAGCAGAAAGTTTTTTCTCGGAAAATGAACTACTTTCTATCAGCCGTTCATCCGGTTTTTCACGTGGTTTTTTTTGACATCGTGATTGCCTTTCATTTAAGACAGAGTCGTGTGCTTAAGAACTATCATGGATTGTACAGCCAAACCCACGAAATTTGAATATTTACCCACTTTATGTATGTAATATTATTAACTTTTGGTACCACTGGCAACACTTTTGCCTTTCCATAGTCGTTTTATATAAGAGCTACTTTAGATAGCAAGAGTTCATGTGCTAATCTTCTCAAAATAAAGAAAACGGTGCGTTTGTGTTTAATTTTTATGATCATTGTTGAATTACCGCTCTTATGGGAACTTCACTCATACCGGAAGTAGTAGTGTGTGCTTTCTAGTTCTTTCGAGGACCGATAAGGGGGCGCTATTATCAGTCCGTGTGTTACACAAAATCGGCAATGTGTAATTTACCGCCTTTGTTAGGGACCACCTTAAAAACTAATTTTAAGGAATTAAAATCAAAAAATAATTAATTTGAGCATACGTCATTCGGAGAGGTAAAAACCGGTGGTAATATTTGTCACAATACAATTGGTCTTTGAGCGACCATCGAAAGCGTCCAAAGCTGCGTTTTGGTCCAGTCATGGGTGAATCAAGAAGTGAAAAGCCAGTGAACGTATAATTTAAAATATCTTTGATTTTTAACCAAAATTCCACTCGCTACAAGAGGGGTAAAAACCCGACGTAATGAAAAAATCGATCGCTTTTTAAAAGGTACATAATACAAGGTTACCTAGAGTAAAATTTACTCTTAGAAAGGGTAAGTATTGACGAAGGAGATCCGTTTTAAAAAATACGCACTCGCTACTCTTCCAACATTGAGTATAACAATTAGGAATATTGATCAGAAGGCGTCGCTTAAAAAAGGAATCAAGGAACCGCGTCTTAGGATTTCTGCTTAATGTTAACCATTTTGCTTTTAATATCTGGTGCAGTTTAAAAAAACGGAGAGTGATTAAAAGAAAGCTCAGCTCAGTTCAGGTTGGTGGATTGAGACGCGTAACTCTACGTCTGAATATGGGATAATCGCGCGTTATCAAAGCCATCCAGTTCCTACAAATTGATTTGACAGATTTTAAGAATGACGCTGGATTTTTGGCTTAAACTTATCGAGTAAACCCTGAAAATTCACGGCAGATAACGAATAAAATATCGGATCCCAAAATGTCAATGAATGGAAATGACACGTATTTCAAATACAGGTGGCCAATTTGCATTTTCAAATTGTGATTTAGTTAATGTCGAATCTAAAATTATTATTTATGATTGTAGGTATGCCAATGGAACTCCCGTAAACGTCATGACACTGCGGGTGAGTTTATCAACAGTCGGAAGCGAGAATTAAAAATCGCTTTTCTCGGTGACAAATACATTTTCATTTTTGGTCAGGAATATTGGAACGACAAACCATACAGAGAACGAATCATGTTCATGGAGGGATATTTAGAACGAATCTTCAACATGAAGTAAAGGTCATTGCTGGAAGAAGCGAGAGAGAGAAAGAAGGGCCCTGACGCGCTAATTAATACTCGTTAGACCAAATGGGTGTGCGAATATAATCGAAAATAAAAATGAATTAGTCATTTAAATCATACAGATATTTCGGTATCATTCTCTTTGACTCTATTAACTGTTTACGGAAATGAGTAATCGGTTTTTGTTTCAAAGGTATTCGAACCACAGTCAGAAAACAAAGTTCTATTCGCACACTTCAACTCTAAATATTGATTCAATTTCGAATTTCTCTGAAATGATTATCAACCAGTTTAAGGACAATCAAATTACGATAAAATCTTATTGAACACAATTATTTTTCTCCGTGATCCTTAGGGTCAATTTCAGAGAGCATAGAGTTACGTACGTGGACTTTGCAAATCACTTCTACTTAAATAAACCTCATTTTTTCACGTAAGTGATTTTAAACTTTAAATCAAGCTCCGAACTTATAAATAAATAACTCTTATATTGGATTTAGAGAGCGCACGTAATCATGTTTGACATCATAGGCTAATTTTTCGAGGGTAAACTAGACCATTTTACCCCGTCTCCACCCTCTAGAATTATGAAAAGCATTATTGTATCCCAACCTCTAGTGACAGTCATGTCCACTTCATGGTCCTTCTTAAATATGGACACCAAAGTAACCGACGCCTACTAACAAGCTATGTCTGAAGTCATTGAAGTATACTCTTCGTTCAATTAGGTGGAGATTTTAACGTTGTCAACCTTGGTCATTCTGTCGATTTTGCTCGTCGTTCACTCCATTGTAGCCAACAAATTCAAATTGTTGTCCACCAGGAAGGCTGTCAAGAAAATGGCCCGAGAAACTCTAGAAAATGTCTGGGAGAACGCGTCGCTCTTGTGCTCTGAAGGTATGCGTTTAAGTGAAATGAATTCCCTCTTGAGAAAGCCAGTTTCGTACTTGGATTAAGAAAGTCGGCCGGCGTTTTAATTAGTCATTCCAGCTAACGAAGTAATTTCCTTCCGTAGCGATTCCCTCCGTTTTGCTCAACATTACTTCTCGTCTGCTGGCCGCATCGTGGATGATCTGCGCCACTTTCATTTTCTTTTACTTGGGTTGTTTCATGCGGACGGAGTTCACGACGGAAAGCTACAATCGCATCGACTCTCTCCCGGACTTGATCAAATCAAGAATTTCACCTGAAATGGTTCGAGTTGCCGCTGATGTCACGTATCTGCAACGTTTGGTAAATAGCTAGCCCTCGACAAGTTTTCCATTCTTCTGACGTCACTGTCGCGTATCTATAGTCAAAACAAGACCCTGTTGTAAAGCAATGGTTTGACGCAATCGATCGGAAGAAAATGTATATCGGATCTGATTTAAATTCGATTAATGCCTACACGCCTGTTATTTCAGGAAAGAAAGCCATGATTGTGCAGGACTCTTTTCTTCCGATAATTATGAGCTCTAAGGAATCAAACACATTCTTGCGAGAAAATGGAGGTCTTCATTTTTTCGCGAGACGGTTTAACTCACGAATACCTACACTTTGTTTTCAACACCACTTGGATGAGAGAAAGTCCGCAAATCGAAAAAAACGTCCAACTGAGGTCAGTATGAATTTTATCTATGCTATATTTAACAGTCTTGACAATCGAATGTTCTATCGCAGCGTGTCACCCTTTTTTGAAATGCAAATATTCAAATATATCGACTTTAAATTGCATTACGAAATTGAACGGATCACTTGGAAAAAACCCTCGAAAGACGACGTTGCCTTGGACTTGAGTAGCGTCAGCGTTCCTTTCTACTTTCTACTGACGCTGTTGTCAGCGACAGTAGCCGTTGTCACTGGGGCTAAGACACGAAGCCGAAATCCTCGAAAAATATACGAAACTTTTCATACTTTGAAATCAAGTACATGATGAAAATCACCACAAGATACGTCACTTCAAAAGTACTCTTTCACTTATAAGGTGTAATCACGCACTAACGACACCAATGTAATTAAACATTTGCCCTGAAATTTGAATTAATTAAAACTACCAATCACTATCACGAAAATTGTTGATAGAATAGTTTCAGGGGTTTACGACAGTTAAAGGTCAAAACTTGAAAAACGGCACGAACCGAATCTGTATCGCTTGTAAATGAGAGACAATTAAAATATCTACACATTACCATCAATAGAGGGTATGGTCCCATTTCTCCCAATTCTGTCTTTCCCGAAATACATTTTTATCCCAAACATTCGGATTCCCAGTTCTCCCAATTTTATATTTCCCAATCGGAATTTTTATCCCAAACTATTCAATTCTCATTTCTCCCAATCGAATGGTTTCGTCTAATATTTTATGCTGCAAAGGGTTGCTTTTAAAACGGCTTTGATTATTTTTAATGCGAATAGGCAAATTATTTGAGTAATTTTTCGAGACTTTTTTAATATTACCTTATACATAAGCTTAAGTTGAGTTAAAGGTTCATTCGTTTATTGCAATGGAAGTCGATTGGATACAAACCTCTAAAGGAAAAACGGTCCCATTTGTCCGCGGACAAAAAATGTCCATTAAAAATACTAACAGAAATAGATATTACTGGCGTTGTTCATTTGCGGAACGCCAAGTTACAATGGCAACGGAAGAAAAATCTGTAATTTATATAAAAAATAATCACAATCATGCCATTGACCATTTGCAAACCATTAAAAAGCGGGCCATGGAAAAAATGAAAGAGGAAGTTACGGCCAATCCTTTGGAATCGATAAACCAAGTAAGATTGGAAAATCTATTTGTGAAAGGTGCTCAGGTTGGCGGCTCTAAGCCTATGTGTGTAGGTTAGGTTAGGTTAGGTTAGGTTAAATAATTTTCCTACCAATTATTGTGAAGTGTTATTCTAAACGTATTATATTTTTCTGCTAGATCGATGAGAAAGTTAGTGGACAAATTATCACGGCGGCAGAAGGAAAAGATCCTGAAGATCATGTACGGGAAGCATTGCCTTCCCATTATCCAGCGAAGTCATCCCTTTACAGAAGTCGACATCTGGTTCATCCAGCCAATCCTTTAACGCTCAAAGAAATCGACTTATCTGGCCAATGGACTAGAACGAAATCGGAACAAAACTTCTTGCTTTTAAACGATGGCTCTGAGGACAGAATCATCATTTTTGGAACTGAGCGAATGTTGAAGAGGATATGCTCCGCTGAAAGAGTATGCATGGATGGAACGTTTAAAGCTGCACCACCTCTCTTTCATCAGCTTTACACCCTTCACTGCAAAGTAGAGCAGAAAATACTTGCGCAGCTATTCGTTTTACTACCGGACAAAAAACGATCCACATATGATCGAATGTTTGACGGCATAGTGAAGGCTGCTTGCAATCGAGATTTAATATTTATTCCCCCTGAATTTTAGATTGACTTCGAAGTCGCAATGGTTGCTTCAATTGAGGGAAAGTTTCTTTCGTCTCGTTTAAGGGGATGCTTTTTCCATTCTGCACAATCTATTTGGCGCCAGGTCCAGACACGAGGCTATGTGGACATTTATAGCAAGAATCCTGATTTTGAAAAAGCTATTAGAAGGATGATTGGTTTAGCAATGGTTCCAGAACAACATGTAGATGAACTTTGGCTCCAAATGGAAAGCATATCACCGGCTCTTCCTGAGTATCGAGACATGGCTGATTTCTTCGTTGACGTTTGGCTTTCTGAAACATCCTCTCGTTACCGTAGGTCCATGTGGAATCACGGCGATAATAATGACGCTCGAACGAACAACGATGTTGAAGGGACACACAACAAGTGGAATAAAACGCTTAAAACACCCCATCCGAACATATACGCTCTCATAGATTTCATGAAGAAGGAGGAGGAAAACTTAGAAATCGAAATTGACTGCATGTCACGTCTTCGTCCTGTTCGACCACCAACCAGAAAATACAAGATTCAGGAGGAAAAAATTAACATATCATTGTTAATAAAACCAAAAATTTCTCTTTGAACTTATTAAAGAGTAAGTAAAGACATTTTGACTACTTCTTAAATTTCTATAGAAATCATACATTTCTATAGATTTCAACCAAAAATCCACCTCTAAATATTTAAAAATTAACTTCAAATATTGATAAAAAAGAGGTGCTAAAATTGCCGCCAAATAGAATTGAATTTGTCTCTGCGGTCTGACGTCATAGCTTAGGGATTTAGACCGCTCTGATAGTAGTAAAATTGGTACTTTTCTTTCCATATTTTCTCACCAGTTAGTATCTCTCCTCCTACTGATAGTGCTAGACTGCCAGTGCAGCCAGTCTCCTTTGAGGTTTAGTTGGAAACCGAAGCGGTCTGGGAGTTTTTTCACTAGCCGCGGTAGTATTTGGTAGTATCCAGTCAGAAATATTATCTTAGAGGGACTGAATTATACACTCCTCCCCATAACAAACCAATGCATTGTACTGCAACGTATTGCCCCGGGAAAAGCTAGTGGCCGGTCGCGAAAGGGGAACCGTTACAAGCCGCGGAAATATAGAAATAGGCCTATCTTGTTCCGTACGGAAGATCATAAAACTTAAGAAAACACATACCATCTATGCATCTTGAACAAAAGTAGCTTTATTTGAAACACTTAAACACTTTATAATTTCCGATTGGATGTCGCAATCTTATCTTTACACGTTTTATTCCGAAAAAACAAAACGACCCGAGCTTGGTCCACGGTAAAGTTCGAGAGAGCTTACTCTTCGAAAACCAAAAGTGAGACTGACTCTTGTTTTGTAATCGACGTTTCTTTACGCCTCGGTCTAAACAAAAGGGAAGGGGTGGGGAAGAATCTCCGAAGACGGCGGCTGAACATAAGGAATTCGCGAAGTCAACCGTCGTCTGCAACGAGTTCTGGTGATCCGTTGCAACCTATTCCGGGTTTGGAGGTCGTCCAGATGATGGAGGCCACTGCGGCAACCGGTAAATCCTTTGCCGCCGCAATGCGTTGTATGACGACAAAGGACAGACCGGGGGATGGTACAACCATCGTCGGGTCTTTGGATGCTGCTGCTGATTGGGCCAGTAGGCGCTCTATCGGTATATCACGTAGGAAACGAATCATATAATGGGGCTCCTTTGCCGGGGGTAGGGCTAGGAACAACCGGGTGAATCGGGACAGGAATTTTGTGGCTACTTCGTGTCCTCCCGAGAAATTTAATAGGGTAATAGCATGTCCTTGAGGAAGCTCCTCAGTCAAGACCCGGTAACATGTCTTATATGCCTCCTTGGTTTGCCGTCCGTCGCGGCATTGGACCAATACTGGGTACCTATAATTCTTGGCCAGTTGTAATTGTCGCCGGAAGGCTTGTATTTAGATTTCAGGGGGACATAGATCAATGTCTCGGGAAAAATCCAGGCCGATAGGGCCGACCGCGCGGCCGTTGGAGAACGCCAAGGCCATGAGAAGATTCTGTTCTACTCTCCGATCTTGAAGGTATGCTTTGGCATAGAGAGGGGGGACTCCTACAGTGCCTAAGGCACCGGGATTCGAGAAGGCGGTGCGCATATACTGTAAATCTAATTCGTCGGGTATGGCCCCGAAGTGGGAAACACATCCCTTAAAGCCGGCTGGAAAACGTTCCGGTAGGTTTTACATGAAGGGAGAAACCCGCAGTATCAGTAACAGTGCGTGAAACATAGCAGGGTAGGGAGCAGAAAACGTCCACGTAACGCGGAGGTGGGGGGGGTCTCGTGACACCGTGGCGGAGGTGCTGTTGGCGTTACGCACTATCAGTACTGCGGCATCGATTGATGATTATGATTCTAAGCCAGCGGCCGTCTGGTCCAACGGAGGACTATCCACGATAACGACAGCCATCGGATCCTCTGGATGTGTGAGCGCTGGTGGAGGGCTGCTTGTGTCCCCCGTTACTGGGTGTTCTACTACTTCGACCATCGAGGGACGTTCGGCTGTACGTTCCACGTCCTCCTCTTCACTAGATGATAACTCGATTATTCGGAATTTTTCCCAAAACGACTTTGGGGTTGCGTCTGCCTTGGCCTGAAAGGTAAAGGAGAACTGTAGCCGATACGAGCCTCGTCAAGTTATGATTGCCAGGTCCACCCCAACATCCGTGCAAAACAAGCCCCAAAAAATTCAAATTCAATCGTAAGACGACTGGTCGTGCATTACCATAGAGCATGGCGGACTAACTCAAACAGGGGATACGCGATCGGTTGCGGCTTCATGCTGAAATTGCGCATGCCCAATAGGCGTGCTTGGTCGCGATGGGTACCGAGAAAAGCCGCAATTTGTTTATACGATCGTCATTTTTCCTTTATCGGTTCTGGTGTATAATAGTATACATCCCCAATTCGTCCTCCGATATCTTTTCTCAAAACTAGTTCCCTTTTCCACCCATACCGAAAAGGCGCCATTAACAAATCGTCCTGAGTATTCTGATTTTGACCTATCTACGTGGGATTCCCGGATTTAGCTGTGCCCAACACCGGGTACCTCTGAACACCACGATTCCGCCTTCCATCCCCGGAAGGACCTGCTACCGCTAGGTCTACCCCTTGCTCTATCTGTTCCTCAACTCGAACCCGGCGTCGGAGATTATATTCTCTCCGTGGTATCGGGGTGGGAACTGAGCCGTTTTTTTACCGGAATGCTAGGATTCGGATCGGATATATCCGGTTCTATATCTATCGAGGTCGACGGCCTATCATCGACCCTTTTCTGCCTGGCTTTGACGAGGCCGGAAGTCATACACTCTAACGGGCACCGCATCCCAGACATTCTCCTCACTGTCCCGGGAATCTGCCTCAATAAACGAACTTTCGTCCTGCGTTACAACCAGCTCATGTCCCTGCCCATCATCTGGGTCCGCAACGTTCTCCAGCTCCTTTATTACCGGCGGGATTTCAAGTTCCATGGTTTCCTGGGTTTCGAGGATCACCGAGTTCATCAGTAGTTGCAACTGGTTTATATGCCAAATAACCGCCTAAGCCCTGACTCCAAATCCATAATAACATAGGAAACCGGTGATATCTTTTCTACTACTCGATAGGGACCCTCCCAAGCTGGAGCTAATTTAGCTGAGAACTTAGCTGCAGCGCTGGATAAGCTATGTCCTACTTTCCACACTAATTTCCCTACTTCTAGTTCCCCATCGGAATAGTTCCGGTCTTAAAAACGTTTTTGCTTAGCACTGACTTGCTCATTCATTTCCCGAGCAAAGTCAATGGACAACTGCCATTCCCGGAGTGGCCCATCCTCATAACCCCTAATCTATCCTTCTATGTCCTCAGGGACACCGGCAAAGGTCCGCTCATCCCAGGGTAACGTAGGCTCATAACCATGATGTAAGTAAAAGGGGGACGAACCCGTGGAAGTATGGATGGTATTGTTAATGACCAACTGAATAAGGGGCAAGCTTTCGTCCCACTTCGTATGGACAATCCCGGTATAAATACTCATTATTTCGCCTATAACCCTGTTTGATATGGAGACGTGAATTTCAATTGAATTTTTAACATTCGGCATAAGCGCTTCCATAATAAAGATATAAACCGAGGCCCATTGTCCGATAGTAAGGCTGTCATCGTACCATGACGTGAAACATACTGTAGTAAGGTCTTACACAGTATAGGGGCGGTAACACTTCGCGCCGGAAATATCTCTACGTATTTGGTAAAATAATCTACCATTACCACCAGAAACCTATTCTGGGATTTCGTTACTTTTAAAGGACCCATAATATCAATCCCTACCAAACCCCCGGGATGGATTTTATGAGAAGGAATCATTAAACCTGGTTTCTTAGTATTCCTACTCTTATATCTCGATTTTCTCAAATTAAGCGTTAAACCGGCGTGTTTCAGCTGTGAAAATACATACCGAAGAGCTTCCAGTTGTTCCTCCCAGCTAGCATTAGCATTGACGATGTCATCCAGGTATACACTGACCCCAAAACGTCTCGCATATTTTAAAACCTTCATCAAACGGGAGAAAGTTCAGTTTTACAATTTAAGGGGTTATTTGAAAAGCAGCTTTTTTAAAATAATTAAAATAGCATTTCATTTTATATCAGACCACTATTGCGCGTCGTAATTGCTAAACACAAACTTTCTAATTGATTAATCTAATATCAGTTGTGTTATTTGCTAATGTCTCAGTTATTAAAGAATCCCCTCTTTTTGGCTTGAATTTATAATGGTTTTTAATTAATATTGTATGAAATTGTACAGAAAGAAACCGGCCTTATCCTACCGCCAGATTAAAAACAAATTGTTCATTGCTTGTGGATACGATAGTCCTATGTCCTTAGAACAATTAGCAACCTTACCAAGCGGGGAAGATAAAATAAAAGATATCGAAATTTTCATTAGAAATGACATGTATGACCTTTTAGATGTAGTTAACATGCCAATGGAAGAGAAAAAGCAATATTTCGGTATATATGCCATTAATCCAAAAAAGTTTAAATTCGTTCCTGGACATAGAGATATAATCAATGCGGTCAATAAATATGTGATCAGGAAAACAGTCGCTCATTTTTTTATGACTACTACTCTAACAAAGAATGATTCTAGCAAAAAACCAAGAAACTTAGGTTAGCGACTGCGATCCGCAAAAGAGATTGAAAAACATTTCGAAAAACAGACCCGTGCAAACATAGCTTACGCGGTTCTGCTTCAACCCTTACGAGATAAAGCTCTACCTATTTGCATTTCTCTTTTCGGCACCGACAATCGGTTTGATGCTCAATCGGTTTTAAGAAGATGGAACTATTTACAGGGTTCGTTTTAAGAAAAGGGTGTGAAAATATTTGGTGTGTCAATTGATGGTGATAGCCGTTGTCTACGTGCTATGTTTGTTGTAACTCATATAGACAGCAAGGCTGGAAATAACGATTCTACGATCCCAAAGCACTGGAGAAGTTGGTATTACACAGATATCGATGAGTCCTCGGATTTAATCTGCATACAAGACCCAATTCTTATGGGGACTAAAGCTAGAAATAGGCTAACTAAGCCATCCGTAAAAATAAACTTGCAACTATAACCCATCTCAAAACACTCCAGAAGAGCGTCTTTAAGAACAAACTGCCTTTGTGTTCAAGATTTGGAGGGATTTGACCGAATGAACTTCAGATCAGTCGAAAAAATTTGTTCTACTCATGTACGTGAGAATCTCTAAAAACATGTGCCAAAGCGTGAAGGAACATTGACTTAAATTTCTATCATGACAAACATGATGGAAGCTTTTTTGGATAAAGATCTCAAACCATTAGACTAGCTAAAATATGGTACGCCACTTTCTTCGCTCGCATATGGAAGACTTGGGTCAAAAATCACCTTAAATATACCATAGAAGCTAATTTCCTCACATTAAACGCGTACGGAATGGTCAACGTAATCAGAATACTAAAAGCAGGGCTAATATTAAGAGTTGGCCTCAATTTTAGTTGAAATAGTAACGCTTATATATAATCCCCCACTTAAGCAATGTAATTCACCACTAGATTTTACTACCACTAAAATAATGTGATCTCCCGGTTGTCATAGCAACCACTTAAAAAATTAATTAGCCCTTAACGTGGGCATTCACCAAAAAAATTAATTCACCTATATTAATTTCACATCAACCAAAAACATTTCTAATTTTTACTCAAAACAATCACACCACTTTTACTTGCTGGCGAATAAGGGCTTTCTTCGTCCTTTCAGGCCGGCCTCTTTTACGTTTTTGGCCAATTGGTACTTGCTTAGCAGTGTCAGAAAAGATACAAAGTTTACGCATTGCAGAAAGTCCGTAGATATGCTTACACGCAAAATTCTTTAAAAAAAGCACCAGTACACGATGAATGTTCCCAGGTCAACAAATTTAACTTGATAAAATAAATATTCAAATAATTTTCCTTAAACGCATCGAAGCTACGGAATCGTCTTGAGCGTAATTTAACAACTTCTGCTGTCAAAGAAGCTCGATGACTTGCAGCAACATAACAATCAATTGTGTCAGTTCCTTCGTCTTCAAACACCACGGGAGCCGTACGAACCCACTGATACGCTCTGGTCATTATGTGCAAGTTATACGTAGGCATTGTTTTGAACATTTTAGCGTTAATATATGATAGGTCTCGGTCAGTTGACCAGAAAATGCGATGAGAACTAGGTTAAAGGTAGATTTAATTTTTTTAAAGTCTTATTCCATTTTTTTAGTGATTGAGCAAATAAAGGGCGAATTAATTTTTTAAGTGGTTGCTATGACAACCGGGAGATAAAATTCTATTAGTGGTATCAAAATCTAGTGGTTATTTACATTGTTTTAGTGGCCATTTAAATCATACCGGATAATTTTAGAATGACCACGTTTTTTAATGAACCCTGAATAATATTTCAGTTTTAACCATTTACCAAGTTGATCTTCATCGTTATCACCGTCATCAATATGACTTTGAGTTTTCGAAACTCTACGACTTTTGGAAAATTCATACCAAGCCGCAAATTGAGCTAACGTTACTGCCTCTAAATCATCTGGCCTTTGAACATAATGGTCTAACATTCCAGAAGCGAAAACATCCATACTATCTTTGGACAATTGTTCAAGCTCAACTTTGCTTTTGAGAATATGAACACGATTTTCGGGCACATTTGTATTAACATAAATGCAAGCCCGACTACACCTGGAGACTGGAATTTGTAAAGCACTATAAGCCGCTTCCTGCGCGCTTACCTCGTGCGCGTTCAAAAACTGATTAGCAATCACCTTCAACTTTTGCTTCACCGTGCATTTATCTGACTGCGCTCGTTTAGCAGCTTCACACAGAAGCATGGACATACCACGCTGAGGTTTCCCTATATAAGACACGATATACATAACCAGAGCGTAAGGATCAAGAACAAACTGAATGTCCATATTCGCTTGCCAGAGGCGCAAAGTGCACGGGTTGTACGGATTAACCCTAGTATATTTAGGGTGTCTTTTCAATAAAACCACTTTCCTTTTGATATCATACGTAATAGCTCTAATATAATCATCTTCAGTTATACGCAACTTTTCCAACAACTCCTCAAAACTATCTACCCACAATTCTTTTTCTTTCGATTGCAAAAGCTCACGCAATTTCTTGGAATTGTTCTTACACTTAAGTTCTTCGTCAAGAGTACCGGTTTCTCTTAAACTCGGATCATAAATAATAGTTCTAGGCATGGGAGGAAATGGAATTCCAAAACGACAAACTGAACTATCATTAACCTTCTTCCTACACGTTGTCGTGTGTTTATGCATTTGCAATGACGTTAACAAATCCATATTATCATCGTTCAATTTACCAGCGCAAGAAATAACTTTATCAATATATTCCTCTACCTCTTTAACATTTGACAGGTCATCTTTAAGCTTAGGCGCATCTTTAATCCAAATCAACCCATGTTGATGAGGAGAGCCTCTTTGCTGTATTTCAACCCTGAAGTAATAGTCTTCAATAACACCAAGAGGGCAGAGCTTTAAGAAGAGCCCGAAAACGGTGGTCAAAATATCTAGCACAAGTAACAGGATCATCCTGAATCAACTTTGCCTTTTCCGAAAAACTTAAATTGCCAATATCATCATTCGCTAAGCGATCCTGACCCGAAGTCACCCTCAATATGTTCAAAAGCTCAGGCCATTTACCTTCCGCAGCTGAAAACGTTATAAAAAAGGTAGCCGTACCAAGCTGCCTAATCATAGCCATTAACTCTTTCTGCCTATGCTGCCAATATGAAGGCGAGGACTGCAAATTTTCTAATACTCTAAAACCATCATCCTGCTTAACAATTGAATCGAGTGCACCAGCAGACGATAAAAACCCAGCAGTGTAGTTTGAGCCATCTTTTCTCTTGGTTTTTCTCATACAAACTTGAATGTAATCTCTAACTTTCATAGTTTCCAACTTAACAAAAGTGTAAAACAATTTAGAAGGATTTTTAGCACAACGCCTATCAATATTACGAAGCTCCCACTTAGCAATGTCCCCAAAACTACCTTTAACTTTAAGGTCTCTCTTCTGACCCACATAAATACTGGGGAATGACAATTCCTCCGCTTCCTCGTCATAGAGTAAAGACATTGGCGTTTGACGTTCACCAGGACCAAACTTAACATGCATGGTATTAGTGGGTAGGAAATCAGACAATGTCACTAACAACGTGTCTTGATTCCCAACTGGGAATGAATTAACTTCGTTAGATTCATTCCAAATTTCATCGCTATCATTCTCATTCTCCACATTCATTGACCCTTGTGGGTTTTCACTTAATGCATCTCCATGGTTTAACTGACGGTCATTTTCGTCAACAATAAATTCAAGTTCTTCTGGAATTGGATCTAATATATCGCTCCTAACGGTTATCCC
The DNA here is from genome assembly GCF_054372755.1 of Phalangium opilio. NCBI lineage: Eukaryota > Metazoa > Arthropoda > Arachnida > Opiliones > Phalangiidae > Phalangium > Phalangium opilio. The sequence continues at coordinate 709,725 of NW_028324175.1, forward strand.
ATGCTTAATATACAACGGTGTTTTCACCAAAACCTTAAGAGCTTCGTGCATTTTTTTCGGCCTAACAGTTTCATACAAATAGGGTGTATTATATTGCATTCTCCTCATAAACTCAATTTGAATAGTATCTGTTTCACGAGGTAACCGTTGTAACACTGACACTGTAGACTCTACATTTATAGGAACGTTGACCACTTTTCCCTTAATCCCCCTTTGTTGATCACAACCTAACCTTCTTATTTGCATAAAAGGTATTCTTGGTGAAATCATTCTTTCCTCCAAATTGGACAAATTAACTAGTTCTGCCGGAATTTCAGGGAATTCAAATCCATTTTCTCTGGAAAACTTGGGAATTTCGTTCATTTTCACAGCAGGGTGACCACTCTTCCTATATTTCCTATTTTTTCCTATATTTTTAAGTCCTTCCTATTTTCTCCTATAATTTTATGATAATTCCTATATTCACCTATAATTGGAAAATTCTAATGCATACGACGAGACTATCGGCGTTTTACCGTGTTTGAAATATCGCGGAGTGCCTGATCCTTCCGTAACTGCTGGGGAACTGGAGAATAACTTCATAAATAATTTTTTTTTGAGCCACTGTCTACAGACGCTATGCGACGCTTCAAAACTACCTCTGTATAGAGTAATATCGGTAGAGAGGGGGAGTGAACTGTGTATCCCCTTCGTTGGAGGCAACTTTGTATTAGAGAATACTATTTGCCTTCGGAAGGGGGGATATCACTAAGGTAAGAGATAGAGGGTTATGACGTTGCCATATATGTGAAAGATATTACTCTATTCTGAGGGAAATAATGGCTGCGTTCAGTAACACTCATCAGGAAAAGCATCGATGTTTGGGAAGATGAAATCGATGGTGGTGTAGGACATCAATGTCATCATCGATGTTTTTGATGCCGGTTACTGAACGCGGCCATTGTCTACTCTTCTCGTGTAAAACCTTAAGGAAGTTGATGCTTGTATTTTTTTAATCGCCTGCTTAGAATTTTGGCCCGCTTTTCCCGCAATAGATATGAGAGCTATAACAGTTGCTCAAATGCTTTTGAAAAGTGGTCATGAGGAACATGTTAGCACTCAATCGAAACTAGACTCTATTAATAGGCAGCTACTCAAAATTGAAAACAAAAAACACCATATGCTCCTAAATTTAACCAGCCCTAAAGGTGTTGAACCAGCTCCTAAAAAACCCAAAAAGAAATAGTTGTGATGGTAACAGTATGTGAAAATTTATCGCTCATATATGTGAGGTGATAGTTCTGTTTGCAATAAAAATATGGTTCCTATTTTTTAATATATGAATGTCATTTTTCTAAAAGAAATGCACCCCATTTATCTTATATTTTTCAGAAATTTCTTCCTATATTTTGCTCCAATTTCCTCCTATATTTTCCCATATTTTACGCCAATTTCCTCCTATATTTTCCCATATTTTACGCCAATTTCCTCCTATATTTTCCTATATTTCCAGGATAAATTTCCTATATTTCCTTTAAAGGAATTTACAATTTTCAGTGGTCACCCTGTCACAGCTTTATTACAAGTACTAGATAAAAATACTTTGTCACCTAATTCACGACCGTGAATCCCAGGAACAGCCAAAAGCACCGCAGACTTAACTAAGCTACCAGATGCTTTAAAAAAAAGATTTGAGCATCCTTCACATGGCCACGTTGGACCTTCTTTAATGGTATCAAAATACGTCTGCTCTATAACTAAAGGATTTGCCCTCCTTTCTGCCACAGACAATCTGTTTCTAGAACGTTCAGAGTTCCTAAACTCGACATTTGCACGACTTTCAGCCTTAGCCGACTGGTTTTTAGCTACTTCAGTGTTTCTATACTCTAAATCTTGGCGTTTTCTAGCCATACCCAACTGATTTCTCTCACGTTCTGCTTCAACATACTCTAAATCTTGGCGTTTGCTAGCCTTATTCAACTGATTTCTAACACGTTCTGCTTCAACATACTCTAAATCTTGGCGTTTACTAGCCTTATTCAACTGATTTCTCACACGTTCTGCTTCAACGTACTCTAAATCTTGGCGTTTTCTAGCCATACCCAACTGATTTCTTACACGTTCTGCTTCAACGTGCTCCAAATCTTGGCGTTTATTAGCCTTACTTAATTGGTCCTTAACTCTTTCGCTTGCTCTATAACATTCATCAAGCCTTTTTATTCGCTTAGTAAGTATACCATACTGATTTTCCCTTTCACGGTATGACTCATTCTCTCGCTTCTTTGCCATAGATCGCGCCTCCTTCATTCTAAACTCTTCATTTTGTCTCAAAATTCTCATTCTCTCTAACGGATACACATTACCATGAGACGTAGAAGGTAATTGTTCATCGTTCGCTACCATTATAGAACTAGCCGATTCATTATTAACTAAATTCATCGATTCGTCGGTAGTAATTACCCCGACTCTTACAGCGCTTTCACTTGAACTTCCGTCTAATGCATTATCCTTAGTACTACCTTGACCAGCAGGCGACTCAATAGAACTAACACACAAATTAGGACTAGAAGTACTAGAAGCTGCACTTTCAGCCTTAGCTTTTTTCTGAGCTGCTAAAATTCTCCTCCTTTCATTTTCTCTCTTCTTAAACTCTGGATATTACCTTTTTGCCCTCATCCTTTCCCTCGCTTTACGCTTTCGCATTTCACCTTTACTCTCAACATTATCTTCCTCCATTCTATATACAAAACTTCAAATACTCACTTAAATACACAGTACTTCCAACTTTCACCGACAATAATTCCGACTCTAAACAACAATAATTCCAACTCTAAACAACAATAATTCCAACTCTCAACAACAATAATTTACTAGTAGTTTTACTGACAAAATACTGGCATATAAATTCTTATTAAGAATAGCTCCGGCGGATTAAAAAGATCTATTTACAACTAGGTGGGCGTATCAACCCTGCCGTCTCGTTAAATGTAAAAAAGATTTTTTATATTTTTGGTCTGACTGTTATCTACAGCTAGATGGTTTTTTGCCAATCAAACAAGAAGAATAAACCCATCAGTGGAAGCTTTACTATAATTTAATACATATAAAACAATTTTGCTTACAATATAATGTCTACAAATAGCTTCAAAATGTCTTTTTTAACGCTAGCTAACAGTTTTCACTGTTTCGTAAATCAATCTTGGAACTAAAATTCATATCATTTTTTAATAAACAAAGTCTATTTTGGCCCGAGAATCAGGAAAAAAAGTAGAGGTGTGCGGTTAACCGTTTCAATCGAATAATTCGATCGAATACCGAACCGAATAATTCGATTCGGTATTCGATAAGCCCATTTTCACTATTCGATTCGAATATCGAATACCGAACTGACTATTCGGTTAAAGTTCGACTACCATAAATTTAGGTTCTTGGCACTAGAGAGACCCACCTTATTTAAAAAAATATCATCCCAATTTTATTTGTCTCCCATCAAAAACTACCAGCAAGTGCATAGCAATATTTTAAGAAATACTTGACCACCAATGAGGAGAGGTATTTTGAAATTTAGGAGCTTCTAAATGTTCTTCTCCTTGCTTTGTATTGACTATTGGCGAATATTAGGGTTACTACCCGATTAGCCGCGAATAGTTGGCCTAGTATTCGCGAATACTAGGGTTAAATATTCACGGTTACTAGGCTTAACTATTCGCGATTAATCGGGAAGGAAAAAATTACCAAGGCCCAACTATTCGGTATTCGATTTGGAATAAACTATTCGATTCGGTATTTGATAAGGAAAATTTTTTGGTATTCGATAACCGGTTCGATACCCAAAAAGTGGTATTCGCACACCCCTAAAAAAAGCAAAGGCCTAAATGTTTCACATTCGGTTTTCCAATGTCTCCAACTATGGAGCAATATTAAAGTAGTTATTAATAAAATAAATGAGATTTCTAATGACATTTTCGTTCTCACTCCAGTGACATTACTCCACAGAAAATGGCAATGGGAAAAGGCATCTGTCGCTATTTTTTGGAGATAAGGCACGTACAGTACAAACACAAGTTAAAACAATCAGTATGGACTAAGGAATAAAAGCTTTACCCCTTTTTCATTGTGTTGCATTATACATTTTGTTGTTGATTTCCAGTATTATGAAAGACCAACCGTTTACGCTAATTAGAGTGGAAACTGATGATATCTCATAATATAGTGTTACACAAGAACCTGCGCTCGTCATTTATCCTAAAATTAATTTTGCTACATTGAATTTAGTAACTAACGATATCATTGGTGATAAATCTTGGACACATGGAAATCTGCCAATGGGTAAAAGAACAGGAAATGAAGTGTACAAATTTTGGAGAGATATGACCTTTATGGGTTTTAGTCTACGCTATTCTCATAGCTACATTCACAACTGGTTTGCAGTGTAAACACTATCGTCTCGTCTCACCTGAACAATATTCTTAGTTTGCCAAGTTGCCAACATGAGTGTTAGCGTTAAATAACACCAAAGCTGATTTATGGCTAGACGCATTGAAATTTGAAAGTCTTGCGCACCATAAAAAGAATGAACACTCCGTAGCTAATACCCGTTTACCATTAGCCCTTTCACTGGTCTAATTGCCACCATGATGTTTTCTTCTATTCTAATATCTAAACGTGATTATTTAAACGTGTATTTAACTTTCGGCTCACTTCGAACCGTTAATGTCTCTTTTTTACAGACACGAAAATCAAAACCCATAGTTTACTACACCTTGGGCCTCAATTATTTACTATTTAGTTCACTAGGCCTATTACGGTTAATACTTGATTTACCCGACAGAGTGTAAGCCTTAATGTTCTTCTAAAAACTAAAGCAAGGATTATTCTATATACAGATGTAGTATAGTTAAAGTACTATATAAACAGACATTTCAAATAATAATATTAAAAAATATCCTTGGAATATCAAAATGAAACAGAGCTTTAAAGCTACAAAACTACTAAAGGCATCGTATTTACGAAACATATTTCCACATATTCACTTTATATTATGGAAAAAGGGAATATTAAGATTCTGTAGGGTTTCTTTACGCATCAACAGAAGGCGAACTGCTAACGCGGCGCACTATTGTAACAACGGAGGGACACACACAGACAAACACATAGACTGCTTTTTAACTCTTTTCGTATTAATTTTGAGTTGAGAAACAATATTAACTTAAATAATAAAATAAATATAATTAATATAAAATATTTTCTTCGTTATTTGTTCGCCTTATTGAACGTTACATCGTTTTAAAAAAGAACAATTAAACATTCTTGAGAGACTTGACTAATATTGGCGTTTGAAATGAAGCATACGCCGGTTGCCTGGCCTTACTCAAATAGGTAGTATATAAGGGTTTCGAATCGCAGCTATGGATAAGAACAGCGCAATTGCGTGAACCTTTGGTAGAAGCCCTGTCTTAGGGAGGCCGGACGTTTCTCGTAACCCTTGCCGATCGCCGCGTATGTCTTAACCTTAAGGATGATGATGGAGTAGAAGCCAGGTGTGCAGACTGGTGTCCATGTGGGATGGACAAAAACAAAGACCAGAAGATGGTGGTGTTAGAAGCCAGGTGTACAGACTGGTGTCCATGTGGGATGGACAAAGACCAGAAAATGGTGGGGATTAGAAGCCAGTGTTTACAGACTGGTGTCCATGTGGGATGGACAGAGACCAGAAGATGGTGGTGTTAGAAGCCAGGTGTACAGACTGGTGTCCATGTGGGATGGACAAAAACAAAGACCAGAAGATGGTGGTGTTAGAAGCCAGGTGTACAGACTGGTGTTCATGTGGGATGGACAAAGACCAGAGGATGGTGGTGCGTACAAACTGGTGTCCATGTGGCATGGAAAAAGAGCCCCAATGATGTTGGACTATAGCAGCCAGTGGGTAAAGACTGGTGTCCATATGAGATGGACAAATGGCCAGAGGATGGTGGTGTTAGACAGGTAATGGATAATAGCTATTGTAAGTGGAATACAATTTTCCAAATTTCCGGGAACTGTAAATGCGGTCCGGAATTTGGGAAAACGTTTGCTCCGATTTGAAAACTGCGAACGCGGTCCCCTGGGGTGTAAGTCAATAACAACAGACAGACACACAGACAGACACGTCGAAATTAGAACCTCTCCGTGACATACGTCACTCGGAGAGGTAAAAAGTAGAAATCCAGCTGCTAATTTAAAACTGTACTTTGACCACATTTATAGGCATGTTACAGGTCTGCAAAAGTGATGGAAAAGTAGAAATCCAGCTGCTAATTTAAAAGCAATTTGACTACATTTATAGATATGTTACAGGTCTGCAAAAGTGATGAAAAAGTAGAAATTCAGCTGACGTGAGTTTTCAAGAACCAATGAGATGCTGCTGGTTGTAATTTAGAGACGGGGATTGACTCCGGACCTACGTTTGGACAGGAGATAAAGCTGGAAATCTGGCGAATTTATACCTTCTCCCTAATAAACTAGATATAACTTCTTGATATAGATACAGATTTTCTCTATTGTTTACAACTTACAAGAAATCAATTTAATGTAACGTCTTTTATTTATTTTTATTTTAGGTGATAGATTTTCGTCACAAAAAAATCCAATACTATGACTCTATGGGAGAAATTAATAATGAGTGTTTGAACGCGTTAAAGAATTATTTGGCAGAGGAAAGCGGGGATAAACGCAAAATTTAATTTGATATGAGTGATTGGAAACTAGAAGCGGTTAAAGTATTACATTATTTTTTTATTTTTATATATTTATTGTTATTTAATATTTTTGCATTTAATGTTAATCAACTCCCTGTTATTTCTAGAATATTCCACAACAGATGAATAACAGTGATTGCGGAATGTTTACTTGCGAATTTGCGGAATATATTACCCAAAATGCTAAAATAACTTTTACGCAAGTAAATATTAAAGTTTTATTTACTACATTTTAATATTAAGTTATTAAGATATTTTATTTTGCAGAGAAACATGCCATACTTCCGACGACGCATGGTTTATGAAATTTAAAAAAAAAATTTGTTATGAACAACTTTTTTGGAAAGAATTAAATTTTATTATTTTTTGATAATTTAATATTTTAAATTTATCATGCTGTTTTCATCATTTTAATTTATTATTGGTTTCATTTCAAATAAACAATTTCAAAGTAATTTTTACTAAGCCTTGGTCATTAATTCAATTCTGTCAATGTGGCACGTCGCTGGCACTATGACCATGAACCTTCTATATAATGAACAAGAATCTTAATGGCGGATCCCATGTTAAAGTTTTCTTGCCAAAGTGTCCTAAAAAATTATGAAAAAAAGCTAGCAGACGACAAGGTCTTGGAAAAAGACGGTACAATGTAAACAAGTAAAATGGCCGCTAGGTCTCATTTCGCGAAGCCTTGGGACTAATGTTAATTTTTTTGAATCTATTTAAAAGTAAAGTTTAATAAAGTAATTTATTAGAAAAAATAAAGACTTGCGCGTTTGGCAATTGTGAAAGTGATTCTAGGAAATTAAAATGTAAAAACAAACATTTTATACCTTCCCAAAACCGTCACGTTTGTTTACGTTGTACCGCGGTGCGCGTACCCGGCGAAATTAGCGGGCAACCGCGCACAGACGTTGTAAGCCGAAAAAAACCCTCCCAGTTCTGCTGTGGGTTGATTACGTTAATATCAAGGTATCAAAGAAAAAGTATTTAATTTAAATTTAAATGTATCCCAGTTTCTTAAATACCGATTGAGAGTCTGTCAATCAACGTGGCCACCTTCAGTCTCTACCAAGTGATTTAAATTTCAGACCTTCTCTAATGAGGAACTCAATTAACGAGATTTACAAACTGACATTATCCTTAAATTAAGTTATCATTTTAAAAACTATGCTACTCAACTATAACCGATAAGGTATTGAAGGTTAAAATAACGTTACGTTACCGAGGATTTTGAGAAGTTGATAAAATGAGGCGCCAATGACGATGATGAATCTGCTAAAAGTAGAAATAACGTTTTATCTTCCGATCAAGATTTGCCCGACCGAAAACGAAAAACGTTTCCTTCCGATGAAGATTTTCCCGAACGAAAACGAAAATAGTTTACTTCCGATTCATAGTAAGACAAGTTGGGAAAACCAAATTATTACCTCTCCGTGTCAAGAGATCTACTACTACAAACGTATTTACCTAGATATGGAATTATTTCACTTTTTTGAAGTAAAAATTTACGAAATATTGAAGCAGTATTCCAAACATAGCGAATGTATAGTAAAGCAGACGACATTTTACATCCAATAAGGTTAAATCTTGGACACATGGAAATCAGTCAATGGGGAAAATAACAGGAAATGAAGTCTACGCTTCAGCTGTTTACCCTATATTCTGAAAGCTACATTCACAACTGGTTTGCAGTGTAAACACTATCGTCTCGTCTCACCTCAACAATATTCTTAGTTTGCCAACATGAGTGTTAACGTTAAATAACACCAAAGCTAAATTGTAGCTAGACGCAGTAATAGTCAATGCGCACCATAAAGAGAATAAAAAGTCTGTAGCTACTACCCGTTTACCATTAGCCCTTTTACTATTCTAATTGCCACCACGATCTTTTCTTCTATTATAAAATCTTAACCTGATTATTTAGGAGTGTATTTAACTTTCGGCTCACTCGGAACCGTTGATGTCTCTTCATTTCAGACATGAAAATCAAAGCCCAAAGTTTGCTTCACCTCAGGCCTCAATTATTTACTCTTTGTTTCACTAAGCCTATAGCGGATAATACTTGATATATCCGACGGAGTCTAGGTCTTAGTTTTCTTCATGAAATAACTAAACCCAGGATTATTCTATATACAGATGTAGTATAGCTTAAGTAATATATAAACAGCCATTTCAAATAATAATATTAATAAACATCCTTGAAATATCAAAATGAAACAGAGGTTTAAAGCTACAAAAGTACTAAATGCATCGTAATTACAAAAAGATTTCCACATATTCACTTTATATTATGGAAAAAGTGAATATTAAGGTTCTGTAGGATTTCTTAAAACATCAAAACAAAGCGAACTGCTAACTCGGCGCACTAGTGTGATAACGGACACACAGACAAAAAAATAGACTGCTTTTTAACTCTTTCCGTATTAATTTTGAATTGAGAAAAGAGATTATCTTAAATATTAAAATAAATATAATTATTTTTAATTATTTTAATCTTCAATTATTAACATTAATAATAGTTAAATCGTTTAAAATAAAGTTATACCTATTATCATCTCAAACTTTGCTAATATTGACGTTTAAATTGAAGGGTACCCCTCTTGCCCGCTTTCCTCAAATTTTGGGGTATATATACGATTCGTTTCCATTATAATAGTAAGGAAAAAGCGCAATTGCGAAAACCTTTGGTGGCGATCCCACCTTAGGGAGGCTAGACGTTTCTCGTAACCCTAGCTGATCGCCGCGTATATCCTAAAACCAAACGATGATAATGGAGTAGAAGCCAATGATACAGATTGGTGTCTATGTGGAATAGACGGAAGACCAGTGGATGGTGGTGTTAGAAGCCAATGATACAGATTGGTGTCATGTGGAATAGACGGAAGACCAGTGGATGGTGGTGTTAGAAGCCAATGATACAGATTGGTGTCTATGTGGAATAGACGGAAGACCAGTGGGTGGTGGTGTTAGAAGCCAATGATACAGATTGGTGTCTATGTGGAATAGACGGAAGACCAGTGGATGGTGGTGTTAGAAGCCAGTGTAAGTGCAGACGGGTGTCAATGTGGGATTGACAAAGAACAGAAGATGGTGGTGATTAGAAGCCAGTATGTACAGACTGGTGTCCAAGTGGAATGGACGAAGACCCGAAGATGGTGGTGATTAGAAGCCAGTAAGAACAGATTAATGTCCGACCAGATGATGGTGTGAGAACTCAAGTAGAGGAGCCATTTCCGTGACTGTGAAAGCAGTTCGGAAATGGCGAACACGTTTGCTCCGATACGCAAACTGCGAACGCGGTCACGTGGGTGTAACAACGGACAGACAGACAGACACACAGACAGACAGACAGACAGACACACACACACACAGACACGGCCGTTACAAAACCTCTCCTGGACTACGTCACACGGAGAGGTAAAAAATCATAGTAAAGCTTAATTGGCGTTCCGCCTCAATTTAGAGTTAAAAAACCGTAATTTTTGTAGCATTTCTTGCTTTAGCGACGACGACGTCAAATAACAGTCGTCCAAAATGAACGAAGCACAGGAGAATATAAAAGGAACAAGACGGCCCAAGGGCTCGTAATAGTAGCCATATCGTACGAGTGAATAGCCCCTCTATACCCTACCCTAATGAGTGGATAACCCCTCTATACCTTACCCTAATGAGTGAATAGCGCTATCTTTTTCAATGCTTAAATGATTTACCGTGCATAAAATCAGAGTGAATATCCCTCGATTCCCTACTCTAAACAGTGATTAAATTATAACCGTATAATAAATTTACTTATGCTGTAATTCTAATATTCCGGCGAATCGAAGAACAGATAGTTTTTAGTGATAATCCCCTCGATGAGTTTACAACATAGACTTATGCCGATGCACACTTATCGCATCTTATAAATTTCTAACAAGGACTTATGCCCAGAAACTTTTGAAAGAGAAAGTTTAGTTATAGTGATTACGCATTTTAGTGATTATCCCTCGAATTACCTTTAGCAATGCTAAAATGATCAAACGCATAACGCTCATTTAACACTATGTTAGCTCTATCTAAACCCACATTTGAATTAACCGCCAAAACGTTCCAGTCAAACATAACATAGATGACGATAGCTACCGAACGAGAACGAAACACATGAGGGGAAAATCGTTATCTATTTAATTAGCACATACATATAAAGAAAATAAATATAAAAACCCCAAACATACAAATTCATAAGCATCCGACCCCACAGATAAAAATTCAAAAGTTTCCGACCCCACAGATTAAGAGGTACCCCACCCCACATCACCCCGACATTTTAGAGATAAGAATAAATAATAAAAAACTCGGGGTTTCTATCAAGTCTCTATAGCTCAGTGGTTAGAATGTCTGCCTGTTGCGCCAGTGACCCGGGTTCGATTCCCGGGTCTGACCTGAAAAAATTGTAATTAAAATTAAATCTCTAACCGAGCCCAGTAACCCCTATGGGTGGGTTGTGGAAATATAAAGTTCCTTTTAAGCTAAAATCTGACGATAACGAAGCGACAACCCCGGCCACTACTACTACTACGGACGGACGGCTCGGGTCAAACTAAGAGCCTATCGTATACTACGATATGGCTAAAAATGTAAACTCTTTTTGTTAAACATTTTTTAGATTCCCCTTTCCTACTTTCTAGACAAGTTAAAAGAGACAAATACTCTAAAGACGAAGATGATCTATTAATAAAACTGCTTGTGGAAAAATACCAGGAAGGTAATGAGTACGTTTTTGATAAGGGTATTGAAAAATTACTAAAGAATATATTAGTTTTAAACATTGTGGATTTTAATTTTTTTTATTAGGTCAAACTGTATACGACAGTATTAAGAAGTATTTCCGTAATAGGACAAAATTATCTCTTTGAACGAGGGGAACTTAAAAAATTAAACCAAAAATATTGGCAGGAATAGAAAAATTGGAAAAACAAATCCCCGCAGGTATGTCTCTTTATCTTATCATTTTTATGAATTAGAATTTACCTTTGATTTTTTATCGGTTGAAACCAGTGAAAGACCCCCAACTGTATTAAGGCGTTTTACGTTAGCGCCAGTTACGGTTTATTTATATTGCTTTTTCGTTAGTTGTTGTTTTTAGTATCGTTACGTTAAGTTTGATTTAGCAGTTTCTTTTGAGAAAGTTAAGGGTTTGTCTTTTTATTACCATAATTTAAGATTTTTCTTTTTTTATGTTTACAAGAAGCGGAAGGCGCACCAAAAGACGAAAAAAAAAAGAAGGAACATCCACGAAAGGAATGCCCTTTAGTTTGTGTTTATATAGTTTTCACGTTTCAAAAGAAAGCTTCTTTTGCGCACATTCATTTCAAGTCTATGATTTGGGTAATCTGAACGGGCCTTGACAAAAAGATTATCGGTTGTCGTTGGGTATACGCCGTGAAGAGAGACGGTCAAGGAGCCATTATAAGGTATAGAGCCCGCCTCGTAGCACAAGGTTTCTCTCAAGTAGAGGGTGTTGACTACGAAGAAACATTTTCGCCAGTAGTCAGTTTTAGCCTCATACGATTCTTCATCGAAATTTTTGTCATAAACGAAGGATGAGTTCATCAGCATCTTGACGCGAAGAACGCATATTTATATGGACAGCTAGAACATGAGCTTTTTATGAAGCAAATTCCCGGCTTTGAAACCGTTGATTAAACCAGATTCTGCTTGAAACTTAAGAAATCGTTATTCGGTTTGGCACAAAGTGGTTGACAATGGTATCGTGAACTTTATAAAAGTTTCAAAGAACTTGGAATGACTAAGCTATCCGCTACGAATTGCGTTTATTGTCTACCTGGAAAAACGTTAATATTGGTCTACGTGGATGATCTAGTAGTTCTTGCCAAAACGACTATGACTCTAGAAGAGGTGTATCAGATCTTGTCAACAAGATATCACATAAAACAACTTGGACCAATTCAAAGACTATTAGGAGTTGAATTCGAATGGATCAATGAAACTTCATCAGACGAACTACATTCACGAAGTCTGCAGGAAATTCGGTATCACAGCAGAAGACCGGTTAGTTTACCAGTCCCTCCATCAACAACATTGACAAGAAAGGATTGTCCGGTGACTACGGAAGAAAAGGAGAAAATGGCTGATATACCATACAAATCTCTAATTAGATGTTTGCTATTGCTCAGAGAACGAGACCAGATATACTATTTGCTGTAACAGCTTTATCGCAATATAGTAGCAATCCGGGTTACTTAAAAACCATAGGATGAGTCATTAAAATGTAGTTGAGATTGCTGAAATGAAAAACAAATTTGGTAGATCTAAAGTGAAAGACAAATCTACAGTAGTTCTCAGATTTGAGGTACACTTTTCCTTGGGTATCTAAAGTTTTGTTTTTATACTATTAAAATAATCATTAAGGCTGATGAAGACATGGAGGATGAATTGAGCATTGAAGCTCACGTTAAATTTATGCAAGAAGAAATTGCCAAATCTACTCAGGATACTTTTATTATCAATTCTAAAATGGACACCACTTTAAATTTACAAAGGTATGCTGGATTTCAGAGCCGCATGGCTTCCCGCAAATTCGAGCCAATTCCTCAATTAACTGTAAAGAACATTACTTGTATATGCAAATTATTTAAAGTGAGCGTGAAGAGCAAAATAGTTTTTTTTTCGATCTTCTACTAATTATAAGGCTTGCGTGCAAAGTGAAACAGCAGGAATCATATCCGACTGATTTAAATTTCAATATACATTCAGATTCCATTGACTAATTAAATGCCGTAACTGCGAGGGAACCTTCAGCGTGAAATATAATACAAAATAATCGTGGCACGCGAGAATAATTTGTTAACTGCAAGGCATGGGAGTCACACGGTTTGTTGGAGGTGCGGAGTTTAAATATATCGATGAAGCCTGAATCTTTTTTGATTTTTAAAATCGTTTGGATATATCTCAGTGATGTTTCACTATGCAGATAGATCTAATAGTTATGCCTATAGTAGAAGAATCAATAAAATAGCACTGATAGTCCACTTCAACTTTCATTGAAGAAACAACAAATAATCTCACTTCATTTTCTTTTTACAAAGCTGGAAATGTATTCAGGATAGTGGCGATATCTTTTTGAAAAGACAGTTGAAGGTTTTCATCTATTTCTCATTAATTATATTCTGGTCACATTTGCCGCGTTTCAGCTCAGTGTTTAATACTTCTATATGGGCTTGAATGCTGGTATTATCTTCAGCTTCTGAAGGGTCTTGTAACTAAACGAAAGGATAAAAGTTTCAATCATTTTATATTCACCCGTACCCATCATACTGACAAACTTAATATACCTGCGTTCCTCTTGGTTTACTACTTTTTCCATCTGCAGTCTTCTCACTCCAATTTTGTAAAACTTTTCGGGATGAGCGGAATTTATTTTTCATCTCCAATACTTTCTTGTGGGTTGTGAGTGGCAAACGCTCGTGTCTAAATTTTTGTCTTAGAGACAATACCCAATTAGCCTAAATATTAAAAAAAAGGTCATATAAGTTCAAAAAAAGGTTTTGTTCTGTACCTAAATTTAGGATTCTTATACAGTAACTTACGTGTTTTGGACGAATTTTTCTATCCGCGAGGAAAAGATGTTTCGCCACTAATAACATCGCTACCTTTTGGTATTCCTCTTTAGTGGGATACCTTTAACAATTGCTTACTTATTATAGTCCGTAATTAAGAAAATGAAACTCGATTACTTACAATACATGAGTCCTCATATCCTCGTAAATAGTTGAAAGAATTTTGCCCCAATACTTCCTTCCAAAAAGTCTGCTGTCTCTTTTTAATCACGCTTTCTACTTCGTTCGAAAACTTTGGAATGTTATATTGAAGGGGTAATTTTCCTTCTTCTCGGTCTCTTAAACTGAATTCCTCGTCTTCTTCGTTTTCTTCGGTATTTCTTTGTTGTGATGTTTCCGCTTCCATATCAATCGGAGTTTCCATGGGTGCTAGTTTGTCACCTTCTAACCTTTGAATTTGAATATCTTATTCATTAACAGGCCAGAGGAAAAATTGAAAAGACAGCGCTTTTTGTGCTTTGTTTTGTAACATGTTTTCCATTGCTACGAGAACTCTTATCTTAGATTTATTTGCTGGTAGACTATCCGTTAGTTCCAAATCGATCCAGTCTCCCCAAGCTTCTTCATAAACTTGCAACAACGTTATTGTTTTTGAAACAAAGTTCCTATTTCGTCCATCACATTTTTTACCGAGGCCGCACTATTAACATTCACAATTTTCTTTCTTTCTTCGCAAGTTACATGATAGGCTACAGAGCTATCAGCTTCAGCCATGCTGTACAAAATGAAAAGTCAATTGCGCAAATCTTGAACACATCATTTGCAAAGCCAATGCTGCAGTTTAACATATTCCTCCCGACAAGACTTAAAAGAATGCAAAGGGGGGTGATAAAGTTTAGCTGAATTAGGTGTCAAAAGCTCCCACATATTTATGTCTTTCACCGAATATGCTGCCATATGCCGATTGTACCTCAAAGTTTGATATTCTCTTGCACATAATACCCACTCTGTTTTTACTTTTAAAACGAATAAAACTTGGTAGAATACCGGAATTTCCTCAGCTTGGATGAGATCAAGAATAAAAAAGAAATTTTTCGCGTACTTGACACTATTTCTAGTTAAGAATTTGGTTTCCACTATTAAGTCTGTTTCCATTAAATTGAAACGAATCGCTAAGTAGTGTCGTAAACCACCAGGTAACACCTTCAGATTTATATCCTTACATTTTCCCTCTTCGTTATCATTTTCAAAACCATTGCTACCGCTTTGTAACCAACAAAGTAAATTTTGGTGTCTACTGGAAATAGTTCTAGCAATGTTTTTAAAATTCCTTGATTTGGAAGCCATAGATTTAAAATATTGGTGTTTGGCTTCGTAGCGCATGCACCAGTGGTGAATTAGGGGGCCGTATTCTTCTATCAATCGCGGATAATGGATGAGATAGTGAACCTTCGTTATAAATGATGCGGGAGATAGTTCTTTAAGAACTTCACTGAAATCTGATATTTGATATGTCAAAAAAGTAAGCCATTGTTTTGATATAACTGGCGCGGTTACGATTTGAACTATTTCAGTCAATATCATTAAAAGCTCCCAATGTTTATCTTCTAAATCAATAACGTGACCTTAAATTAATGGTAAAATATAAAAGAGACATTTATTTTGAGATGCACTTCCACATATTTTGCCTGAACCTGTTAGAACCCTTTGGTGTATTAAAATGGGTTTATTTCGCCTCTCAAGTTCTCCATAAGGGAAAGTCTCTATTTTATTATTAAGATAATCCAAAGAAAAGCTTCCATTCTTGACAAACTTGGTAATAACTAATTTAAGTATCATCGGAATTACACCCTCAAATAGATCGTGCATTAAATCAGGGGGAAACGACTCCGTTATTTTAAAGTTTTGTAATGAACTAAACGGACATTCGTTATCCACACCATATATTTTCGCGTTTCCTGCGTTTCTTTGAACTTCCGTTATATGGTATTTGTGAACTGCTTCTCTTCTTAAAATAAAACTCTCCTCGCTAAATTCGGTAGAAATTTGTTCCTTAGTAGCCATACACACCCGGCATATTCGACCTTGAGAAACGTTTTGCGAGAATCCGCCTAATGCGTGGGCTGAAAGGTTATCAGCACATATAGTTGCTACAGAACCCCGCACAAGTATTTTATGTTTCTCCATGAAAATTCCCTCAACTTGCATCCTTTTTAGCGCACTTATAACTGGTTCTAATACATGATTTTAGCCGTTCTTTTATACGTGTGTGTATTTAAATGCACTAAGCAGAAAGATTTGTCTTAATTTACTTCGACGATGGGCTTTGATGTTTCCAATTGTAAAATGAAAAAGTGTAATCTTGTTTAGACCTCTTTTCCCTCCTAAAGGATTACATATTTCTACTTCGTCCAAATACAATTGAATCCTTAAAATAACATCTTTCGTTTGGTTATTAAAAAATTGGTTGCGCTTGTAAACTTCCCCATCACTAAAATCAAGCAAGACTTCATTATATGAATTGTGAAGTTGTTTTAGATCTTGCTTCGCTTTATCCTCCATGATTTCTTCCCAAATATCATCATGGTTTAATACCATTATTAGAACCTTATCTATTGGTACTACTACCATTTTATCTTTTATTTCTCTATTTTTAACCTGTCTTACCCCTAGAACAAACTCTTCAGGCTCAACGAGATTCAGTGATTTCTTACAAAAAGCGTTAAGTGTTTGTTGAGTTTCAATTAATTTAGTAACTGAAGCTGCAAGGTCAGCATTTTCCATAATGGCTTCCCTGGGTAGCTCTAAACAACTTTCTAAAAGGCCGCTTATGTCGTTGGCTATATTTTGGGCAACAGATGATGGAAGCTGATGCTGTTCCCTAAGTTTCAATATCAATAATGCGAAGTTTCTTTTAAGATTTTCAACTTTGACTGAGTCTACATCTTCTTGCTTTATCTCGTCATTTAGTAAACTACCATTGTCAATGCCATCAGGTATATCATTTAGCTCATGGGCTGGAACTGTCTCCTTATTAACGCATTTGATTCTGCTAATATTACACAAGAGTAATTTATGTTTTCTATAAATATGCTTTTTGAAGAACTCGATATTTTTAAACGTGCTAGCACATTGTTGAACTGCACAGGTGACATGAAATCCTGGATGTGGCCAATGTAAAATATTTAGATGAGAGAGAAGTTTGAGCAAACTAGTTCTAGTCGTTCCACACAGAGAACAAGTGTATTGTATGGGTGGCATGTCCATTTCCTTGACCTGTTATCGAATACTGCGTTTTAATAAACAGCTATAGCTCTATTTTTAACCCTACCTTTAATGATTATTTCAGAATTATATCGAATACGAAAGCTTAAACCCATTGAAAAGGCCCTCTAAGGGAAAGGTTTAATAAAACTAACGTATTTAGAAGGTCCCAATAATCTTTCTAGCTTAATAACTGAAACCTCTAAAGTAACGTAATTAGCGAGAAACATGTTGTAGGTGTAAAACTATTAACTATATAAGCTTCTTCCTTATTCTAAATCCTTCCAGGGTGTGTCTCAAGAGTGATCATTTTCTAAAGCTGACCCTACACAATTGTTATTTCGCTAAAAGAACGCGTTGCTAGTACGGGAAACTACGACATGTAGGGCACATGCTGTACCAAGTTTAGACCAATAGACTATTCCATTTATGTCATAAGAGAAGCAAACCCCTTCGGAGCGGGACGGCCTTCTTAGTTTATTTACCACGCGCCAAGAAGCACAGAGGGAAATCACATCCGATGACAACTCGGCCCCTTTGTAAGTATTTAATGGAATGATCTATTTAAATACATATAGTGAAAAATGTACTCTGGGGGACGCCCCCATACTGGACAATTCCCGTTCCGCCAGGAGACACCGTTAGAGGTAGCCCAATATTTTAATTTTCTCATGTTTTCATATGCGAGGCTAGCCAACTCTCATAATTTTATTTAGAACCTTAATGCAACCAAACCCCTCTACATGTAATTTTTCAATTTGATTAACACTTAACCTAATGACGATTATTACTATTAATTAATTATATATTAGCGAACATAAACGATACTAGATTGAAATAATTTAAATTCATTTACATCTTATAACCATAATTTACCGATGTGTTTAAGACAAGCCCGAATAGTACGCTAGAATTATGATCGATTTCATTTGTAATATTTTAAATAAAACTTGACGTTGAGGCTTAGCTTATCTTAGGTAAGAGGAAAAAAATCTCAGCTTAATCGGTGTGCACGATGAGCCTTTGACTTGGGTAATAGGATTACGCTAAATCGTGAAATTCCCTACCCTTATGAGTAATCAGTGTACAGGAATTTTAAGAGTAACAAGTGCCCCCCGTTTATATATTTAAGCTGAACAATACAATAAAATTTTCATTACTTACGTTTCCAAAAGGATGTGATTCACTCTATCACTTGCTGTAGCACCGAAATCCGAATCAAAAATGTCTTAGCTACCCGAAACGTATTTATTTCTCAAAAATGGCCCTAACCACGTTGCTTCCAAGATTGAATTGACACAGATTCAGAAGCATGACAATTTGTGAAATTGTTAGTTTTTGGGGTGTAGAAACTGCATGCGTGAATTTATTGTGTGCAATTAATTATAAGTAACTAAACACGCCTCGCAACACTTTTCTCTAAACGTTTTCATGTTGTTTTATATTAGGGGTGTGCGAATACCACTTTTTGGGTATCGAACCGGTTATCGAATACTAAAAAATTTCCTTATCAAATACCGAATCGAATAGTTTATTCCAAATCGAATACCGAATAGTTAGGCCTTGGTAAATATTTTACTAACCGATTAATCGCGAATAGTTAAGCCTAGTATTCGCGAATAGTTAACCCTAATACTCGCGAATACTAGGCTTAACTATTCGCGATTAATCGGGTGGTAACCCTTATATTAGCAAATAGCTAATACAAAGCAAGGAGAAAAACATTTTTAAGCTCCTAAATTTAAAAATACCTCTCCTCATTGGTGGCCAAGTATTTTTTAAACTTTTCCTAGGCACTTGCTGGTAGTTTTTGATGGAGGACAAATAAAATCGGGATGATATTTTTTAAAATAAGGTGGGTCTCTCTAGTGCCAAGGACCTAAATTTATGGTAGTCGAACTTTAACCGAATAGTCAGTTCGGTATTCGATATTCGTATCGAATTGTGAAAATGGGCTTATCGAATACCGAATCGAATAATTCGGTTCGGTATTTGATCGAATTATTCGATTGAAACGGTGAACCGCACACCTCTATTTTATATCAATATAAATCGATTGAACATATTTGCTTGACCATTTCATTCACTCCTTACTGCTTAGCACTTCAGAAGTTGATATTTATTAAGTTATATCACGTATCTCTTAGATACGATTTAAGTCTGGTTAGTTAAAAATAGGCGCTCCCCATTTAAATAATTATCTTCAGTGTAATGTCTGTGATACTTTTTTAATTTTGTGTTTTGAATTTTGAACTGAACTGGCTTTCATACACATCATTGCTGTTCTAAAACAAACCCAACGATTCTATCACGTTCTCTTCGACGTTCTATACTACACCCATGGGAGCCACGACATTCACTAGTGTTCATTCCAAACACCCAAGGTTCTGGGTCGAACTCTTCGACGTTTCACTCTAAACGCAGGGGTTCCATGAAAATCACTGGCGTTCATTCCAAACACCCAAGGTTCCGGGTCGAACTTTTCGACGTTCCACTCTAAACCCAGAGGTTCCATGAAAATCACTGGCGTTCATTCCAAACACCCAAGTAAGGTTCCCCACGGTTCAGTTCAAATAGTTCAGTTTTCGGTTCAGTTCAGTTAATTTCAGTTTCAGTTTAGGGACTAAACTGATTTGATTGCTTCAGTTCAGTTTCAGTTTGCACATCTCCAAACTGATCAGTTTTCAGTTCGGTTCGGTTTATTTCTTAAACTGAACTGATAAAAATTGAACTGAAGAGATATTTAAGTACTCTTTCGATCTATCGCGAGAAACAATATCAATACGTTCCCGCAAACATTAGTAGAACAATAGAAAACTGGCATCGTTTAGTATTGCATGCTGTATGATATTTTGGGTATGTGTCGCGTAAAGTTACCTTATTAGAGTCGCCAGAAGGGAATAAGAGTGAAGGGACACACTTTATATCTCCATAACGCTTTACACTCGTAACAACAGTCTTACTAACCTCAAATCAACTACCCTTCACTGATTGGCTATCTAAATTCTGTCTTAGCTCTGACGTCAGATAAGAAGGTGACGTCTCGGTTGACGTATAAAAAGTAGTTTTGTTTACAACTTTACATTGAACAGGGTTCGTACACGACCTGGAAATCCTGGAAAACCTGGAAAAGTCAGGGAAATTGAAAATGGGCCTAAAAGGTCAGGGAAAAGTCAGGGAAATTTAAAATGGGCCTTAAAAGTCAGGGAAATGTCAGGGAAAAATATATTGGAGGGAAATGTATAAAGTTTGGATAACAGTATAATGGTGACCAGAAAGTGTGTTGTCAATATGACTAGAGCCCCAAAATTGGCGGAGCTCGCTTTGCTCGCTCCGGTTATTTATGATTTAATTAAGTTAAATTTAAAAGAATTAATTGGCAAATTTTTATTTGAATGTTGAAATAGGGGAGCGGGATTGAAATCGTGAAATTCTTATTGTCGACAACGATGGGTGACAGTAATTTATTTAAGTAGGAAACCTCCCATTTAATTTAAGGCAATGCCATTACCATAATCCCCTCTCTCGCCTTAAATACATCGAGTAAACGTTAAACACAATTCACAATGCTTAACCCTAGTAGTACAATTAAATGCAATGCTTAAACTTCCTATTATAATCCCTTCATTTTTAGCCACATCGTTTATATACGGTTAGCTTTGTGAATTGTGGTTTACGTTTCCTCGATTTATATAAAGCTAGAGAGAGAGACGATTTTAGTATTTCCCAAATTAAAATGGAAGGTTTAATACTTCCTTCAAAATTCCGGTCACCCGTGGACAATAGAGTTTCACGCTTTCATTATTCAAAGAAATCGAGGGGAATTTAAAAAAAAAAACAAAAGCAAGTATTTACCGACGTTATATTTTGAATGGGGTTAAGACGGTGTTTATTATTATAATTTACGTGTATTTCTCCTCAAACCAAGAAGAATTTTAAGCAAAACGAAAGTACTAGTTTCTAGCCCCGGATATTACAATTATAACATAAGTAAATTTATTGAAGTAAGGATTAGGGGGTTATAATTTTTTGATAGGGCGTCGAGGGGCTATTCACTGTGATTATCTGTACTTCTTTTAATGGGTATTTCTTTTTACCACTGTTAAAGGTTGCACATCCTGGGTTACTCACTCACGTTTTCCGTTCGTGTCACACTATAACTATAATTATAACTGAAGTAAAAAAAATTCAGTAATAATTTTAAAATAGTAGCTCATCGAGGGGCTATTCACTCACGTTTTCCGTTCGTGTCACACTATAATTATAACTGAAGTAAAAACATTTCAGTAATAATTATAAAATAGTAGCGGATCGAGGGGCTATTCACTAAAATTTTCTGTACTTCTGTTAAGTATGGAACGATGTGGCTGCTATTACGAGCTCTTGGTTCATCTTGTTTTAAAGAAATGCACGAACGAAAAATATCACGTCACCACCACAATCCAGAGAATCCTCTCCCATTCACTGATTTCACTCTCCCTTTGACGATCGAAAACTTTGATACTGCCAAAGGCGGTAGTCTGACACGTCGCAAGGCCAACGGTCAACGACAACAATAACAGCAGTGCAGGTCAAACTTAATACCCACATCAAACGATGTGGGTAAAAATCGATGCTCAGCAATCTTTAACGATTTTGTGTAGAAAACGCTTACACTACGGTTAGCCAATAGCCATTGAGCTTAGTTTCCAAGTTAGAAACGTTCTCGCCTCTCGGAATGTTCCAGAGGCATGATTAGCCCCTCTGAGTTTTGGGAGGAATTTTGATTTGAAGGGGAGGGTTTTTTTCAGAAATGCATATTTTGCAACACCTTTAATCATTGTTCGACTCGAGATAGGAAGCAGGAACATTGAACAAAAACTGAAAGGGTGAGACACTTGGCTGAAATCTCAGGCAGCCTGGCTTTTGGAAAAGATTTTAACCGGAGGGTCATTCCATATGGTTTCACCTAAGCATGCCACCATGTGTCGGCCGATCCTAATAAAAGTTGGCACACTTGCAGCTATGCTTAAATAACTACGATTTCCAGATTTTCAGGTGAAACTAAAAATAAATGAATTTTTAGAAAGGTTTTGAGTAAACCCCCGCGATTTCTGCAGTGTCCGCGAAACATTTTTGGGCCCTGGCAAAAGTAACCATAACTCACTTGATTTTTTGGATATGTTTATGAAATTATACACACATATGCTATAAAAGGCGAGGAATCCGACAGCCATCATCTTGAAAAATGTCTATCTTTTTTAGAACTTTTATTATAAATTAATTAATAATTAGTGGGGGTCTAACACTGTGACGCGTAACGGCAAGTGGCCCAACTTAAAGAAAGCATTTTAGCTTTTTTCGAGACCCCAAGGGCGTATCTTTCACCTCCTTTATGATTGGTTTGGTGTTTTTGTCTCCCCTTTAACTGGTAACAAAAAACAAAATTTCAAATTTTGGGAATTTTTAAATTCTTTTATTATGACAAAAGCTATCTTTTAATTCAAAAGCCAATGTAAATGTATGAATTATTTGATAATTTTGAGGGTTTTAATGTTTTATACATATGACGTAGCTAAGCAAAGCAAGTAAAACGTTCCTTGATTTTTTTTCATCGGCCTTCTTTAAATGAAACGTTTTCGTCTTGCCAATACATACTGGACTCGACAAAATTCAAAGTATATTTTGTAGTGGTACAAAACATTTATCTTCTTTCTTAGGCCACTGAAGAGAAAGAGGGTTAACCGAATGTTTCATAAAGTTTAGTCGAAAATCGTTCTCTTCGTAGATTTTCTGCTCGATGAGAGCCACATACCATTCGTTATCATAAACTGCGGCAACATATTGTCCTACAGAAATGTCATCAAATGAAACAGCTATGGATTCTGGACCTGAAGAATCAACTTTTACTGTTGTACTGAAGTCATCGAAAGATAGTCTGAACATACGTAATTCGGTAGTTGTGAGAGGTGAAAATTTGTGATGAGATCTGGTACCAATAATTGTCGATGCAGTTGAAAGTCGTCCTGAAATCTTTTCCTTGTGATTGCCAACAGCTGCTTTGGATACATAGATGAACTTGACTGATGTAACATTTTTGTTGGCCCATTCAAAGAATTGTATCGGCGTTAGTATCTGATTGTTAACGGTTTCTTGTAATGAAGCTCTTGTAACTAGTCTTTTCACTGTTCCCCCTATTCCATCGCAAGGGCTTTTCCCATGGCTAGTGGCAAAAAATTTCCACTCCGCAGTTAAATTGAAATCCGTCTGATGGTGGCACAGATTCAACAGGTTTTTGCAATTTTTATATTGCGACGCAGCACCATCACTAAAGTACTGGATATGTTCCAAATTTGGTATAGTTGTTTTTAGAAACTCCAGATAAACTTTCAGGAAATAATGGACAGTTGAGCTCCATGGTCAGTTTCGTCACTAACAATGCAACAACTTACGCATTTCAAAAAGTTTTCCGAATCGCAGAGATAATAGGTGACAAAAGGGTGGATAGTAGCTTGGGTAGTTTCCCAATGAAAACCCTGAACAGCATCTTGAACTACAAATGAATAGTTTTCCGCATAGTCCATTAGGGTTATAGCATGATTTCTCGGCAGGTTTTCCTTTAATTTTCTCAAGTAGAGGGCTTGCGATTTGGCAACGAAATGATGCTCTAGGACTTTCAGTATAGAGTTTGAAAAGTCTTCAATAAATTCGCTGACTGACTGCGTCAGCTCTTGAAGCCCTGTTTGTCCATTTTGATTCAACCACTGTTTAAAGAAAACCTTGTCATCCTGGTCAATGCCATCCTCAGCAAAAAGGGATTCTAAATAGGTGATGAAATGCTCCTTTCCAGGGCAATAATCACATCTTTGCAACATGCATTTCCTGTTTTCTGTTGAACAAACAAACTGGAGCATTAAGGTGCGTTCCCAAAGGCGCGTTTTACTGAAGCTGATCGCGAAGAGCGGAAAGTAGTTTTCTCGCGCTAAACTGTTGAGGTAAGCTTCTGCACTACGCCGTCAGCGTGAGCTTCCTCGCTACTGTTCACAAAGAATCTTTTGAATTCTTTTCGTCGCAATCAGTCGGATAGATAAGCAGCCGAACTTTGATAAACAAAATGGATACTGATAATTCCATCGCTACCGTGGTTAGTTTATTATTGATAAAAAAAGGTTACTTTTGCTGAAAAAACAAAAACAAATTGAGAAAAGGAAGAGATGTCAACGTCGGTGGTGGGTTCACCCAATTTGGGTAAAAAGAAAGCAGGAGGGATATTTTCATACTTTGGTAAGAATTCGCAAAGGCTTAGCATCTCTGAACACTGTAATCCCAATAAAGATGACACAAAATAACCATTTCAAATGTTTTTGTGTCTCTTGATTGTGATGGTATTTAAGTGAGGTAATCACACAACTAACAAATTGTGATTAATATTTAAAATGTATGAGAAAACACGATGAAGACTATTTTCGGAATTTCACTCGAATGTCACCAGCCATGTTTGATGAATTACATGAACTACTTCATACTTCGTTAAAGAAATATCCTCCATCTAGAGAGCCACTGTCGCCGAAACATCGTTTGGCTATAACATTAAGGTAGATAGTTATTGTTCTCCTTGAGCATCAGTGCAGGAGGATATTTCTACAAATAGCGCATGGATATTTCTTTTAGGTATCTAGCAACAGGGGAAAGCCTAATTAGCATTGCATACGGGTTCAGAATTGGGAACAGTACAGCCCATGCGGTTATTGGAGAAACGTGTGATGCACTTTGGGATGTATTACAACCTATCTATTTGAAGGTAACTTAGTTATGTGGTAAAGCTAGTTCTATTAAATTAATGTTACAAACACCTTTGTAGGCCCCAAACCAAGAGGTGTGGATGGCAACGGCTCATCAATTTAGTCGCCAATGGCAATATCCCAACTGTTGTGGGGCAGTTGATGGGAAGCATGTTGCCATACAACAACCACCAAATACTGGATCGATGTTCTATAACTACAAAGTAAATGGGTACAATTATTTAACTTTTTGTGATGTTCAAACCAAACGATTTATGTACTAAAGGGCACAAATTCGATTGTATTGATGGCTGTTGTGGACGCGGATTATAAGTTCATAGCGGTCGATATTGGTGGGTATGGTTCAAACTCCGATGGGGGCATTTTTAGCTCTTCGCCAATTGGCGTAGCTTTGGCAAGAGGAGTGCTAGAATTTTCTGCGCCAACCCAACTTCCAAGAAGTGATATAGTAGCTCCATACGTATTTCTTGGTGATGAGGCATTTGCTTTGAGACCCGACTTTCTACGACCATTTCCTGGCAAGGGCTTAACCCCAAAAATGAGGGTCTTCAACTATCGTCTCAGTAGGGCTAGGTATTGTACTACTTAAACTCTATTGTAAAACCGCAAATTGAAATTCAGATATTGTCATTCATAAAGACGATGCAGTGAAAATGCCTTTGGCATACTCGGAGCCAGGTGGCGGATATTTCACCGGACTATAAACTTGACGCCCAAAAATGTTGACAGGGTTGTGAAAGCGACTGTCGTTTTACACAACTTTTTGCTTTCCTCTGAAAGCCAGACACAACCAACCAAACGAGTATATTGTCCACCTGGGTACGCGGATTTCACAGACAGTTTAGGCAATATTCATGAGGGAGCCTGGCAATGTGAACCCACAACTGGCTTACGGAACCTTAAAAAAACAACCGCAAGAAACTACTCTTTGGATGCAAGGGAATGCCGTAATTCTTATGCGGATTATTTTTGGAAAGACGGAGCTGTACCTTGGCAATGGGAGTTACCGGGTGTAACTAAAGAATAATCAATTTTTTGTGATGCATTAAAATTGTAACACTGGTTTTAAAAATAAAAAGATTTAATCTGTTTCTGACATATCAAGGTATTCATTTACACAATTATAAATTGGATTTTGACATTGTCGAAGAAAGCATGGCCTGACCTTCCTCAATTGGCTTGCAACAAAATCGGCAAATAACTGGACGTCATCTTTTGGTTTGGGAGCAATAACTGAAGATAACAATCTACAGTACATAATATAAATGATTCTTGAGATTAAAAATAGCCAAGGACCGATTAAGAGCTACTTTTATGCCTCAGTGTTCTCCTACCCGTCAACTTTACTGATTTCGTCATCCACATTTCTTTCTTGTCTTTTCCTTTTATAAGAAGATGATGATGGTACGGATGATGTTGAAGTCAATGGTACTGATGATGATGTCGATGGTGCTGCTGATGATGTCGAAGGTGCTGATGATGGGGGCCGTGGTGATGATGGGGGCCGTGGTGATGATGGGGGCCGTGGTGATGATGGGGGCCGTGATGCCATTTTATCAACCGGAAGAATCTCCTCTTCAAAATCATTGTCTTCTTCCTACAATAAATAAAATTCCGTCAAGATAGTGACTAGAATGCCAAAACGTATATCAGTTGCAATTTAATTTACCCCATTAATATTTTCCATGGGCTCGCACATACTTGTGGTTCCACTTATGTTTGATGAAGTTCTAAAATACCACAAAAAGGCAAGAAGTGAAACATTAGAAATATAACTAACCAAAACAAACGAAATTATAATATCAAACGAGAATCATTACTGTCTCATGGTCACAGTGTCTCTCAGGAACATTAAGTTTTTAAAAAAGGGCCACGTTATCAAGTCCATATCCTCATCTTCATTATACTCCTGGCCCGACTTTGACTTTGAATGTAAATGAAAATTGGACCGAAACTGGTCTTTCAGATACTTCCACATATTTTTCGCTGCTTTTTCTATGAACAAAATTCCAAAACTAATTGCCAATTCAAAAATTAATTGCCAAATCTATGTAATTAATACGCACTACTTATGTTTGTTTCCTTTTCCACTTCATTCCACGCATTTTCCACAGCGTCTCTATCTCTGTACTTTTTTGCTTGTTTATTCCAAATTACGTCTCGTTCTTTTACAGCTTCAATTAGCATTTCTTTTTTTTGAAGATCTTTTAGTCGAACCTCGGCCTTCAATGCTTTTTCAATTGCTTTTTTTCTTTCAGAGACGACATTTTCATTAAAGACAATGCCACGCGAAATTCATCCGAAAAAACCGGCTGCTAGAGCATAAATTTCGTCTGCTCAATATAAACTCCTTCAAAAAAGGGGGGAGAGAAGAGCTGAATGACAAAAATATCTATCCTCGACAGATCGAAGCGGACTGCAGCAATCAGCCTCAGTAGTCAGCGTACGCTGCTCCCAATATCGCATAAGCGGCTTTGTGAACGGGCGCGCGAGAAGCAGAAACGGAATTCAGACTACACTACGCGATCAGCTTCAGCAAAACGCGCCTTTGTGAACGGGGCTTTACATCCTTGTACGTTTCTCGCCTCGGTAAAGCCGTTGTTTTAAGTTTCAAATTCTGGTGAATTTCACAAACACAAACGTTGTGAATTCCCCGTGATGCAACAGTAACACACCATTTAGGGCGTAGTTCGCAAAATTTAGAAAAGCCCACTTTTAAATCAGGATTCCTCTCTTAAAATAGAATATATATTTTTCGAATATTAGCAAGTAGGAGGCGTTTTTGCTTTTGAATTTTCACTCCGTTTACTCGCACTGACACAAACTCCTTCATGCCGGGACACATTCTAGAAATTTCATAATCCTGGTTGAATGATATTATTTTGTTTACGGTGTCATCATTAACAGAGTGGCCCTTCTTTTTGGAAATGTCCGGAAGAATGCCGTATTCTAATTTCAGTTGACGTGACTTCTTTGCAGTATATTCACTCACGTGGAATTCGTCACGGATTTGTGGTATAGACCACGACATTGGGATCAAAGTTAAAAGTTTGCATTTCTCAAGCTGAGGTTAAGTGCCAACTTTGGCTTGAACTTCAACTATCAGACTTTGAAAATCATCTTTAATGGAGTTATTCGGATCACACACATCCTCTGAAACGTTTAACGCTTCAGCAACTTTGACTTTAACTCCTTCTACTGCCTCCTGTACTTTCCTTTTAGCATTAGCTGACCTTTGATGTTCAGCAATTCCATGAAGTTATAGAGGGCTGGTATTAATTAAACACAAAGTTTCGTTTAACTCGTCTATTTTTCAAGTAAAAGCCGGACATATTTCCATTGAGTCACAATCAAGAGCGTCTGTGATAGTACTTGACTGACTTGCAGGAAGGGAACTCGTTGTTAATTCATTGAATATTAAGCAACAATTTCGACAGAGTTTCTGTCCTGGTTTCACATCTTTATTAGTCTTATCTGAGAGTAGTCTAGCTTCCTCAATGGATAGGATCTTCTTTAAACAGCCTTTTTATGCATAAATTAAAAACATGTGTTTAAATTAATAGGTACATGAACTCCTCAAAATATAAATTTTACAAACTAGAAACGGATTTTGTATGCTTTTGAAAAGGATTGCAGCATTTCTTCTGGTGTTCGGAGTATTTTCTTAGCAGCATTGCATGATGATGATAACAAACGCATTTAATAAGGTTCGACTCAATACCTGATCTTTGACTAATAAGAATTTGACTCTCGAGATCTAAATAGTTGAATTCATAAAATCCTTTTGTTTTACCAAGAAGTTATATCTAGTATCTCAGAGAGAAGGTATAAATTCGCCAGATTTCCAGCTTTATCTCCAGTCCAAACGTAGGTCCGGAGTTAATCCCCGTCTCTAAATTACAACCAGCATCTCATTGCTTCTGGAAAATTCACGTGAGCGCGACGACGCGAGTGACGAAAACTACAGTCAATTTTCCGACTGAGGAGAGGCGAAATAGCCCGGCGCCTCCTTTTACGTCCCCTCTTGTATTTTGAAAGGGGGACTGGGACTATGCACTGAGAGAAATGTCTGTTATTTCCACAGAAAAAAAATACAGTTTAGAGAAGTTTTTCGTCATTAACAAAGGTTTCTGCGATTTTAAAAATACAACATGTTCCTACTTCATAAGATACTGTTTGCTTCTGCTATATTGACAATATTTTTTGCTGTTTTCACTACTCCTAGTAAAATTTGCAGTTTCTACTTTAGATTTTACATAAAATGTATGTAAGCGTACAAAAACACTTATTTTTTTGTATTTCAGTTAGTACAGATCTTTAGTAATCTTCTAAAACCAACAAATATTTGTAAACTTTACTATAGATTTCAAAACCTGTAAATTATACAACCCTTTAGTTTTCGAAATTTAATAGTATTGCTTTTGCAAATTTAACTATAAACCTGTGTTTTAAAATTCAGCTTGCGCAAACGAAAAGAAACAGCTAACTTGTCTGTATATTTTACAGGAGGTGTTTGCAAATGTACCAAAACCACATTAAATGTTTTGAATTATTAGAAACCTGATTTAAGTAATGGACCATATATAAACTACGTCACACTATTAAGGGGTATTGTCTTAAGTGGAAGGGGGATCAAAATCTACCTTTTACGCGTGTCGTATTTTATCAAAGGTCCTTGAAGACCTAATTAAAAATAAAAGAATCGCGATTTAATTTTCCTTGTTTATATTCTTTGTGGTTTAATTTGACAAGGCAGTTCGTTTAATCATATTCATCGTTTTAAAGACAAGTCTTAGTAGCAGTTGTGATTTGTTGGATAAATTTTAGTAATTAACTTGAAACTGGATTTAGCTTAATAAGTTTGTTAATACTTCGTAATTAAATTTCAAAACGACTTAATCTTTATTCAGAACTATAACAAACAGTCTGTTAAATAATTGGGTAGTAAATATATTCCCATAAAAAGAAGATTTATTAATGAGAGTGGATAGCCCCACAAAACCCACCTTATTCAGTTACACAAACTGTCAGCAGAGAAACAAATTTTAGTATTTTTTCTTGGAGTATCCGGGAAATCAATGCCAAAACTGGAAACAGCAATAATAGTATCAATTCTAAGCGAGTTCCAAGATTCATTGAAATGGTGAAATTAAAACATATTATGAGATTGGTAATAAGACCGAGTGATCAACCCCTCGATTCCTAGAATCCGACTGTCACTTCTTTGTAGAAACACACGTGACACATTGTTGAATAGAGTGCTGTCAGTTGTGACGTCAGATCCAAGGTTAAACGTCACGAGTCTGCCTTTAGCAATGGGCGGCCATGACAGTTACCGTTTTTTCTTTGTGGGAAAACAGCATGGGTGACGTCACACCGGCGCTTCTGACAGCACTCTATAGAGAAAGAAATTTTTTTGACCCCAGAAACTGTCAACCCATCCCCTTTTTTCCAAGAACGCAGTAGTAGCAGAAATATATTACTTTACACTGCTAAGAGTCTAAGACTTTGTTATGCTACCTACAACCAGGAAACGTCAGATTATCTTGGCAGTGGCCATTTATCACAGTTCTCTCTCGAGAGGAAAATTTTTTCTCTTCGCGACTAGTGCGCGTCGGGAGGGGGAAAAAATTCACGCCTCTTCACCTCTTGCAAAGTTTTTTTTTTCGGGTTTTCTCTTCATGATGTCCACAGTACTAACCATTATTGAAGTGAACTTCGTGTAAGGTCATATATTTCAGCTCTTAATCTTCACAAAAATCGCGTGCTTTCGCGCCATTTAAGTTTGGAGCTCTGGTCTGGCCAGTTTCTTCGGTGCCATACTACTTTGTAAGTAATAATATTTCTGTCGATTTTGAAGAACTAGATAATCTCAAATATAGTTTTTCTTTCTTACGTCTAGTGATTGAAGAGGGATCGAGATAAAAATATAAAGGTAAGAAACAATAATTTACATTGGTGTATGTGTTTTGGTCAGATTCCAAAGTCATAACTAGATAATTAAATCGATAGGGACTTGGCAATCCGACCTTAGCTTCGTTATTCTTTTATTTTGAAAAATAGAAGCTATTTCAGTCCCTCTATTGACGCTCTTCCTACTATCTTTTCAATCATGACGATGTATTGCCAAGACCCTATAGGCCTACATTATTTGCCTACCCTGACCACGCCCTTTGTATTTGAACCTCACCTCTGGTCTTAGGTTCAGTTTTTATATTGTCTTGGCTATGTTACATGATCATTGTGGTCTGCTTAACTTAACCATGATTAACTGTATGAAATGACAATTTGAAATTTATGATTGATTTTGTTACGTTTAAACTCATATAATTTCACATAATACCACCACGATTAACTAAGTTAAATTGTGCAGTGATTTTTAAGCTTTTAATACATTTAATCGAGTTTTCT
Organism: Phalangium opilio; assembly: GCF_054372755.1. Classification (NCBI taxonomy): domain Eukaryota; kingdom Metazoa; phylum Arthropoda; class Arachnida; order Opiliones; family Phalangiidae; genus Phalangium; species Phalangium opilio. The sequence continues at coordinate 741,459 of NW_028324175.1, forward strand.
TAAACTGTATAAAATCTGGCCCTCGGTTAGCTTATGAACACATAATGGAACCTGTGAACAGTTTCCACCACAAGACCAAATTACCTTGACTGTTACTAAATTCACAACGTGTAGGGTCCTATAGGATAAATTAATTCCTTGTGGCTTAATTATTATTTCTAGAAAAAAAATACATTCCTGTAGCTTTCCATTAATAGGTGAGAATAACATGCACTTTTCGGTAAATCTATTATGAAAAATGAAAGAAAAAAACCAGTTCTGAGCTACCAGGGAGGAGGAAGCGAAACTAGAGCTAGTATCGGAAGGAGAAGGGTTAACTAAATGGGACAGTAGTACTTCCTCCATAAAAATTCCAAGGGCTTGATTCGCGTATTTAATGTCAAATTGATTTATGGCCATTTTGTACCAATAGGGAGCTAACAACTGACTAGGGGGAAGAGATAGTCTGACGTCACGCAGCCCCTCTCTGGTTGGCATTTTTGCGCGTAGAATACTGTTTCCAACCGTTAGGGGGGATGAAACTCCAGTAAGAGATAGAAGGGTGTGACGTTTCAGGGTCAGAACTGTTAGCTCCCTATACTGGTGTGTTCTCAGTATGGGGTAGAGATATTTTTTCAAGTGGTTTTTTTTTAATTTAAATTAGAGGTATTGCGACTATTCTTAGATTGACTATTCTTAGATTTGGTCTACTAACCCTTAAACAATTCCATACATGTTATCTTTGCCCTAGCTTCGCCTTATAAACAAGATGGTCCTTAATACTAATTTTACCCAGCTTCCCATATAGTTGACCTCCCTAAGATATTATTAAAAAAAAACATCGTACAACAAAAACATTTCTGAATAATAATAATCTAATTCTAATAATCTAAGCTTTGCCTATGAACGGATTTCCACACTACTAAAAACGTCACATGTCAAGTAATATTACTGAATCGAAAATGTGCACCCGACTAGAAATGATTTTTAAAAACCATACGTGTCAAATAATGTATCTAAAACAAAATCCTGGATCCCCTAAGGTGTGATTTTAAAAACCAGAATGACCCCAAACCGTACTCCCCTTTTTAACGAAACCTAACCCAGCTGGCGTGACCTTGTAAAATCCAGCATAATCTGATGTATCACTCGCACGAAGTGCGCAGAAATATTTGTTTGATTTGCTCAAAAAACCCGCGAAATTTAAACCTTACTAACCTTTCTCTCACCTCGCCGAGGGATATGACCCCCTTCTCTCTCTTCCCTCTCTCACTTATATACGAGGAGTGCAACAGTTCTATCTCTCTAATATTCTTCTCTCTTTCTCTCTCCAAATCGTGTGTAGTCCGACTTGGGCCCTATCTTAGATTTTGCCGCAAATAAAATTTCACGCAGAAATTAAAAGTATCAGAGTGGTTGCTGGCAAAGTTTCTCACCCTCCATATACGTGTCGTTCCCATTCAGCTATTGTCCTTAAAAACTAGATATTACTAGAGCCGTTATAGTTGTTTACTTCACGCGATGAATTAATGGAATTCTACAGATGATGATAAATATTTAACGCGGTAAATTAAAACTAGCAAATGTAATAACGAGGTTAATGAACAAATAAATTATACGGGTTCCGGTTGCATAACCTCTGTCAATGAAAATCAGCATTAAATGTATTAAATGGCGATTTAAATCAGGTTCAGATTATATAACTAGTCTAAGTGATTAAGGAAATTATTTCATCTGGTCAACTAATTGTACGGTGAAAAGAGGAGTTACTCGTACCTGCCTTAGAGTATTTTGCTTCTTGGCTGTAGATTGTGAACCTATTATGGGTTTGATAAATTTGTCATAAAAAAATTCTCTACTATATTCGCGTAGTATACCTTTATATATAAAGGGTCTTCAAAATGATCAATTCACAACCCAGAATATAGAATTTATAATCCGATCTGAAATTAAGTATTCTAAATTTACTTTTATTTCAGCACCACTTTGGGGGGAAATGGCATTTAAATGTCTTTCATGTACTGGCTTTTCAACAAATAATTACAGAAAATACGTAAATCATTACTGGCTTCATAAACACATACCCAATGTTGCATTTCCTTGCCCAATAGTTAGGTGTATGAAAGTGTTTAAAAGTTTCAACACATTTAAAAGTCACGCGCAGCGTTGGCATAAAGATTATTATTATGAACATCATAACACCATTAATTACGCAACAGGAACAAATCCCATCATCCCCGGTGTAAAACACTGCACTGGTAAATTATGTCAGTCGTTCTTTTGTGATCTTAAAGGTCTAGTTTCCCATTTGAAAGTTCATCTGAGGGAAGGTTATGCTGTTTCTTGCCCTTTTCAAGAATGTGAAGGGAAAAACTACGATAAACTAACTTCTTTCACATGTCATTTGAGTCGCTATCATAAAAATTACCTTGGCCCAAATAAAGATAGTGCTAACTTTAGGAATCTAGCTGATTCTGAAACTGGTTCTGACACTTTGAATTTAGAAGAGCTTGAATTGAAAGGTGAAAATGTTACTGACGTTAGAGTAGGAACATTCGTTAGAGAAAATATGCCTGAAGAAGTGAGCGAAAGTTATAATAGTACAAACATTAGTGATTCATACGCCAAAAATGTTGGATTATTTTATCTCAAACTTCAAGCAAAGAAATTCGTTCCAAGCTCAACCATTCAGTTTATTTCAGAAGAAATGGATAGTCTAAATGCAATGGAGAGTAATTTCTTTGTTGAAAATCTAAGTCTTATCATGAAGTCGTCAGGGATTGAAGATGACACTATAACTGATGTTATCAAAAAACTGCCTAGTATCAATCTTGCTACAAAAACGAATGAAATGTTTTCTTCAATTCATCGTCGGCATGAATATTTTAAAAATCATCTGAATTTTGTTGCACCAGTTTCAGTGTTATTGGGTTACCTTGACGGAGTGCAAACGTTTTTCCATTATGTTCCTATTAGGGAGTCGCTCACAGCGCTCTTGCCGAATACAAATGTCCGAAAAATTCTACAATTTCCAAAACCTACTTATGGATTTGGCAAAAACCAGTGGCTGAGCGATATAAGTGATGGCAAGATATTTATGAAGCCCTTTTTAGAAAACATGAACTCGATACAACTTCTAATTTTTCAAGATGCCTTTGAAACAGTAAACCCACTAGGAGCAGCAAAAGGTCTACACAAAATATTGGGAGTTTATTACACGCTCGTAAATATCCCCCCAGAACTACGTTCTACAGTTGACCACAGTTAATTTCGCTTATCAAGGATAAGAATGTTCAAAAATTTGGAGTAATAAAGAGCTTCCAAAAAATAGTTCATGATCTGAAAAATCTAGAACAAGAGGGGATTACTTTAAAAAATGGCGAAAATTTTAAGGTATACGTCATAGCCCTCCTGGGAGATAATCTAGGAAATCATGAGATTGGAGGCTTCCAGAAAGCATTTTCAAGTGGTCATATTTGTCGTTTTTGCGTCGTGACTGCCGACCAAATAAGAGAATTTAAATCATTTCCCAAGAGAACAATAGAATCTTATGAAAAGGATGTTGAAGTACTAAAGAATAACGACTTAAAAGAAAGCAATGGCTTGAAATTTAATTCCCCTTTCAACGCGTTGAAGCATTTTCACGTAAGCTCTCCTGGACTGGCCCCTTGCCTAGCACATGATTTATTCGAAGGAGTTGTAGCTTATGACCTCCATCTATTTTTATCATATTGGGTGCGGCAAAAATGGTTTTCATGGAATTATTTCAACTGGCTTATTGATAAGTTTCCATATCGAGGAAGTGATGCTGGTAATAGACCATGCCATGCAAAAGCAAATACTAAGAAACTTAGTGGTAGTGCGTCTCAAGTATGGTGCTTGTTAAGACTTCTTTCTCTTATTATCAAAGATAAAGTTCCAAACTTTCAAGACTGTGTATGGAAGCTTCATATTCAACTGAAGAAAATTGTTGAACTCGTAACCACCCCCTCAATTTCAAAAGATGGTGTTGCCATACTAATGAGCCAACTTCATGTATATAAAACAGACTTGTTGACATCGTTTCCAGATTACAGACTCAAAGCTAAACACCATATCTTGTTTGAGCACTATCCGGAACTAACATTACACTTTGGACCCCTAATTCGACTATGGACATTACGTTTTGAGAGTAAGCATGAAGTTTACAAGAAATACGCGAAAAATACCAAAAATTTCATAAATATAACGAAAACACTAAGTGAAAAACATCAATTCCAACAAGCTTATCTAACATCAGGTTCACCATTTCCTCCGAACATACAATATAATAGGTCAACAATTTTAAATTTGACAATGTTTGATGATGAGATCAGAAATGAAATCAAAAGAAACCAAATAAAGTCCGAAGAAACACTGTTAATAGGAAAATTAGATTATAAAGGAACTACCTATGAAAAAGGACAATTCATTGTGGTTGATATTTCAGAAGGTGAGGTTGTTTTTGGTCGCATTGAAACTATGGTTTTAGAAAAACAAAGCAATTTGTATTGTATGATTAATCTGTACTTGTCAGAGTACAATAGCAATATTCATGCGTACAAAGTGTTGAACTACATCAAATCAAAGATAATTAGCATTTCATGTTTACGCGATTTTTATCCATTACAATCGTACACACTTTCTGGGAAGCAGTTCCTTACTCTAAAGCATGCTTTTTGCTAATAATATAGAAAGTTAAAAGATCCAAGCACTTAGTCTTGTACCAATAAAGCCCAAATGTTCCTCGAAAGCTTAAAATCAAAGTAAAATATATATAGCATGAATATTTGTGAGCCACCTAAATCGATATATAATCGGGAACAATTGTGAAGCGAAGCTGTAGGTGAACACTGATTAAATGTTAATGGTAAAAACCCAACGCAATGAATTTTTACTATGGTTAAATTTATATAAATTTATTCCTTCTCTCTAAAAATATCTGTCAATCACTGGATGGATTTCCAAGGAGGGTGGTAGAACTAAACTACTGTGGGGTAAAATGGACCATCTCGATTTTGGGCTGCTCGCGATTAAAATAAACTCCTTCGTAATGTGAGATTGCGCTAATTTTAACTTTTATTTGATGGTAGAGTTTATTTTAAACGAGTGCCGTCCAAAACCAAGCTATTCAATTTAATTGAAATTTGGTTAAAATGTTTTACAAAAATTTAAGTGTCATTTGAAATACATTCTAGTCACAACTTGAAAACGGTGCCCCTTTTGGCTGTGTTCTAGAACATTTTCGACTGAAAATGGCAAATAGAACTAACAGTATTTTTGGAAAAATCTGTATGTTTTGTTAAGTTTCATGCTTCGTTACAGATGGATTTATCAGATACACCTGATCTGGAAATATCAACGAGACCAAACTCGGAACTAGCTCTAAAAAAATTAGTTTTGGGTGCTTTTCCATCGGCACCACAAGACCAGGTAAATAAAATAGTTTCGTTTTTGTTCGAACTTGGAGTTGAAAGTTCAAATGATATGAGTCTTGTGGATGAAACAATGCTGAAGTGCGATTTCTTGAAACCTATTCAAGCACGAAAACTTATTATTTATGCTAAATCGCAACTGGACGCAGCATCTCTTAAAGGTTAGAACTTCGAAACGTAACTACAATCCTATATACACTTCATTAATAGCGCTTGATGGAATTTAGAAATGACAGATGAACATGCTTCAGGGCGAAGAACTTCCACACCTAGTCCATCATCAACTTTGTCCAGCAGTTCCTCTTTTGATGCGACAGGGACGAGCACAGGAGCTTTGGATCCAGCTATGGAAATTACTCAGGTAAAACTACCCTATACATGCATATAATAGTGTCCATATTTCTCAATTTTAAAATACAATTTCAAAAGTACCGCGACTAACTATAGAACAACGCTCTTTAATGTAATTTACTTCTTACACTATTTATAGTACCTTTGTTTAAAAAATCTTTTGTGCTATCTCTTGCGCATCTCAACTAATTTACAATTTTGTATCATTTGTTAAGGTGGATCAGAGCACTGTTTATCTGCGCAACGAGAGCTGGGTTGAGAAATATAAAATTTCTCTTAACATATTTAACAAAAAGACTCAAGACAGACTGAAAAAGAACACAAAGCTGGACCATAAAACTCTAGGAGTAGTAGTTAGAGCAATACTCGACGACGCTTTGAAAGTCTCCAGTCGTCCAAGGAGAAGTGATATGCGCCTTATTGCTGAAAAATTTGTTAAAACATTTCCAAACGCTGTCAGAGATGAAATTGATGGTGAACAAATAGGCTGCGGCTATAGTGGCTTAGTTGATAAGCTAAATGGTAGACTTGATAATCTATCACGACAAACGGAAAATGCTATGCCCCGGGTTAAGAGAGCAGCGAATTCCTCCAAGCCAACAAAAAAGGCTTGACTTCCTATAACCGCTGTGGAAATCAACGAAAAAGATTTGGAAGAGCAAAAACTTTTGCAAGAGGAACTTGTGTCCTTGTCATTGGAAGCAAAACCGGACGACTATTTAATAAAAGAAAAGATAAAACAATGTTTCCATCTGCAAAGGAAGCATTTGAGCGAAGGAATGGAAACTTCAGATTTTAAAGAAAAGTGGCCTCTTCTTTTTGAATTAAGTGGTGCCACGATACATCTAGAAATATTAAGATCAAAAAACTTTCCTGATCAATTTCACAAATTTTTACCTTGAAAAGCAATATGTTTTGCAATTTTTTCGCAAGAAGTAAAAAAGAATCAACAAAGACAATCTTGGAGGATATGAAATCAAGCGAAAAATGTGAGAGTAAGGAGAGTTCCGTGAAGCCTTCGTTGGTTGCGGGGGTTGTATCATTATTAATTAATCATTTTACGGAAGATTTCACGGAAATCTTTCCAAAGTTTGAGGTAACCACATTTCTTTTATAACTTACGATTCTGCATGCCAACATTAATGTGAAATCTAAATTAGTACCTAAATAATATTTACTTTCGGATTTAGCCCGGAACTCCTCAAAGTGAGATCGAAAAAAAACTTAGCTTGTACCCATGTTTGGTTATTATCGGTAAGGCTTCTTTTGTAAAAAATTTTTGTTAGCCAGGTAGTAAATACTCTTTTTGAAGGAGACTGCATGTCAAATGCTCATCACTTTTTACTGTCTGTGGACGGAAAAATTGTGAATGATCATTTAAAAGGAGCAGAAATCGTAAACGCACTGTCCATTTTTTTGGAATGTTTTTCCTTTTTAATATTGAGTACCCCGACAAATGCTCAGCAACTCTGGAATTTTTTCAAAGGTAATTTTTCTGTCCGTTATTTTTTTGTAATAAATTAAAGTACAATTTTTATGAAAGGTGTATCGTTAAAATCAATCCCAAAAACGGTAAAGATCTTGTAAATTCGAAGGTTCTGAATTTCATTAACAAAGTTTCCGAATTTGATTGGATGCAATGAAGGTATGCAAAATTAAATCTTATTGAAGAACTTAGCAGTTTGTCCACACTAACTGGTCTTGATATATATTTCTTTGTCAGGCTAGGTAAATTTAATAAAGTAGGATATATCTCTTTCACAAATTTCGTAAAAACTTTCAATGTCAGAATAGGAGGGTGGGTGTCTAGAAAAGAACTATTATATAGTTAAGAAATATAAATACCTATTACGTAGACCTATTTGAATAATCTTATAAAAGAAATGTTTTTTTTTAGGATGGCTCTAATATTTGTGACCCTTGAAAAATTGGTCTTTTTTACGATAAGAAAAAAAATATTTTGATTTGGAAAGGTTTTTTTGAAATACAAATATGTAAAAGCAATTAACTTGCAAATTTTGCAATTTTCTTTCTGTAGATTTTGCAGTACCAAATAAATAAAATATTGCAATTATTACATATTTTTCTCAAATTTTTGCAGCAGAATAAAGGGGTCAAAAACCAGAATGTTGTAAAAATTACAACTTATTTTTTGAATTTTTTCCACAAGCATAAAGGGGTCAAAAAATTGAATATTGTACAAATTACAACTATTTTGCATGATTAACAGTACCGTTTTTGTAATATTTACAGATTTTCATATGTAAATTTTGCAGCCATAAAACTTATATTATACAGTTAACTGGAATATTAACAACTACTAATCTGTAATTTTTACAACTTAAAGTCAGTAACAAAAGACGAATGTTGTAGTATCTTTCAAACCTGTTCTGTAACTTTAACAGAAAATAAGTTGTTACAACTACAATAAGCTTGTAGAATACACCACTTTTTCTCGGTAAATTACACAAAATTCAAACCTTGTAATTTTTGCGGAAATTCTATTGTTTTTATCAAAGGCCTACATTTTCGGTAAATTTAACAAGACTTTGTTGGCATCACCTGCTTACAGAAAACTTCTGTACAATTGACAGACCATTTTTCTCTCTGTGAAGTCCATTATCAGTAGGTGGGGAGCTCCTAAAGCTATTCTCAGTGTAAGAGGGGTACAGTTACTCCCAAGCAACAAAAAGAAATTACTAATATATCTAATGTTAGATGACCGAAGGAGCACGTCCACTACCCATATACCTTGATCCTCCGTAAGGAGAGCCTAATATCACGGTAGAAGGGAAGCCCTTCGGGTATGAAGATGGAACAGAAGCTCAGGCAGCACCAATGAAGAAAAAAATCATCATTTATTTTTGTGAAGGAACTTAAATATACCTATACCCCTGCTAATGATTTTTAGGGTTCCTCGGGGTAACCCTAAACTGAAAAAAAAACTTGTGATAATAAATAGGTGCCGTACCCCTGCTAAACTGTTCCGGGTTTCTCGGTATAACCCTTTCTTTTTCCATTTTGTTAAGAGTTCCTAAAGAGGGGGGATGTAACATGGCTGCCAGATTCCTGGAATTTCTACTCGTTGGATCTGGCAGGGTGTTATGCCTCCATGTTACATGCTCCTCCTCCTATCCTAATCTCTGTGATTTTTCTGTTAATTCAGCTACTAGTCAGCTCTCGGACAGAGCGGTTGATCTTTTGTTTTGGTTTTATAAACTGTCAAGTGTACGGTTAAGTTGGGTTTATCCCTTGTTTCTTTATATTTAATAAAATATTGGAAGACTTGTCTTCTACTTTGGATATTTAAAGTAAGTTGTCTTTATTCATTATTTATGGCCCTCGGGAGCTTTCTCCCTTAGTTAAATTATTCTACGGAGGGTTACAATATTTACCTTTAAAATGAATCGATATCAAAAATTGGCCGAAAAATTCCCACGTAAGCTGTTCTCGTGTCCAAGCGGAATAGTAGAAAAGTTCTATTTTCGTTGCAAAATGTAACTAGCAAACGCGAGCCTACGGACGCTGCGACCAAACCGGGTGGGCCGTGCTTATGGCGAGGGTGTGTTTTAATCTCCAGACTTTTCCTACATTGGGTCTAGCCACCGAACAACGAAGAGTAAAAAATAGGCCTTTTAAAAAAGTTCCCTATACAAAAAAATGTAGCGGCATTCTCCCCTCTCGTATTTATGCGCGCGCACCGGGTGAAATAATTTTTAAATCGCCTATCTATTCATGTAAGGTGGGGTGGCGTAGCGGTTAGCGCTTTCGCCTCGCAGCAAGAGGATCCCGGGTTCGATCCCGGACTGTGGCACCGGGTGAAAATCTGGGAACAAATCCTTCTGCGTAGAGTTTGCAAGTTAAAAGGAGTTTTCCTCCGCGGTCTAACCCGGTTTCTCCTTTCCATCAAAACTTGCTGAGGTTAACGGTAATAGTTAGTATAGGGCGCTGTAGGTTAGCTGTGGCATAGGGGCTAGCCACCACCCCTCTATGCATTGTAAAGGGGCCCACCTGTAAATAAGTCGCGAGTTGACTTAGTGTGGACATCCCTTCCTAGACCAAGCTTAGATTATTATAGATTAACCAAGGATGATGGGAGGATGCCTAATCTGAAAGAAATAGGCGAACTAACTGTACAACAGTTCAGGTCCGGTGGGACGCTAGAATTGGGGAAGGAATACTCGGAAAACTGGCGAAGATTCTACTTCAGACCAATCACGTAGGCCGCCTTCCATTTTTCCGATATTCCTCTCCCATTTCTAGCGTCCCACCGGACCTGAACTGTTCCACAGTTAGCGCGCCTATTTCTCTCAGATTTCTCTTCCTCCCAACATCATCCTTGAAAATATCACCAATGAGTCGAACACGTTAAGAATTCCCCGAGCGAGATACAGTACAAGTCACTGACATAAATATATTAAAGACGTCAGTTCGATTATATGGCATACAAGTCAAATCATGATTCATAGAATAAACGTGCCAAATTACAACTAAATGTTACTTTTCTCTCATTATTCAACCACAATCTTCAATAGACAGTTCAGATCTTTCACTTCTGAACTTGAGATGAACTGACAAATTAGTGGCAACCATGTAGTGCAGTTACAGCTAATGAAGAGGGGAGGAAATTTAACTGGCAGCTAAATGCAAGCTATGATTATACTAAATCAAAGTTGTAATCAACGGACGTGATTATATTTGCTTAAAATAAGTACAGTGCGCAACTTTAATTTGAACTTATTACTAAAATCAGAAGACCGAAGTTAAAAAGATCCCTCTAAAGGGATTAATTAAATTCTTTTCTACTTCTAGGGTACGATAACATACCGCCTAAAGCGCTGAAACTCTGAAAAGTTGGTATCGTTCCTTTCAACCGAATTCCCTATGGACCGAAATCCCATTCGACCGAATATCCCGCAATGATTTTAGATTTCCAGCCCAATGGCTATATTCCCGATGGACCGAAATCCCAATCGTCCGAATATGCCCTTAAAAAATACATGAATATAACTTGAAACACTGTAGCCGTCAGCGATTCGGTGGTGTAGTGGATACGATGTTGGACTGCGAAGCGATAGGTTGTTGGTTCGAATCTTCGAAAGGTATGTTAATAATATTAAAAGCAAATGTTTCGTGATACTAATTAAAACGCTCACTTTCATTCCTTTCACGGCAAGAGATATATAGAATTAATAAACAAATTGTGCTTAAAATGAAGTACAGTCTTAATGGTAGTTCCATCAATGTCTTTAGATTTTAAATTAAAATTTTAATATTTTGGTTTCGGGTGGGTTAGGTTAGGTTAGGTTAGGTTAGGTTTGGTTTGGTTCCAATAATTCGTTGACACCGTTTCCAAAATATGCTCCTTTTAATTAGCTACCACCTTTTCCAAAATATTCTCCCTTTAAATAGCTACCACCTTTTCCAAAACATTCTCCTATTAATTAGCTGCCACTTTTTCCGAAAGATTTTCCTATTAATTAGCTGCCACCTTTTACAAAATATTCTCCTATTAATTAGCTGCAACTTTTTCCAAAACATTCTCCTATTAATTAGCTGCAACTTTTTCCAAAACATTCTCCTACTAATTAGCTGCCACATTTTCCAAAATATTCTCCTTTTAATTAGCTACCACCTTTTCTAAAATATTCTCCTATAAATTAGCTGCCACCTTTTCCAAAAGATTTTCCTATTAATTACCTGCCACCTTTTCCAAAATATTCTACTATTAATTAGCTGCCACCTTTTCCAAAATATTCTCCAATTAATTATCTGACATCTTTTCCAAAATATTTCTATTATTGATAATAAATTGTTCGTGGTAAGAGGCGGGCTTTTAATACTCATATAAATAATCTTTTTACCTCCAAACAAGGTTAGGTTAGGTTAGGTTAGGCTAGGGTAGGTGAGGTTCGCCGTAATTAAAACGTAGTTAAAATAAGTGCAGTAATACATTTTCAACTCACATTTATTTTAACAATAATAAGTTGTGAAATTAAAAATATATTTAATGCAAAACCACACAGTATGTCTTCTTCCAGTTCAATAGAATTTCGGTCCAATGGGACTATAATAAAATCGCACCTTTGGCTACGTTCGGTCGAATGGGACCCCAAAAAAAACCCCTTCTGTCGAATGGGAATTCGGTTCAATGGGACCAAAGCGCTATTTCGATCTCTCCATTTCACTAATTAAACAATCACATTTTTACCCAAATGATTGAAATTTTTAATTAGGTAATGCTTTGTGAAAGACCACGCTTACTAATAGATGGCATGGACTTGTGCTCAAAGATATGTCATAGACTTGTGCAGAAGAATATGTCATGGACATGTGCACAAAGAGGTTTCATAGACTTGTAAAATTTAAATCAGACCTAATTACCCACCATTTGTTTCATAAAGCTTAACAAGAAGATTCCTGCCATACTGCACTTTTGCGCAAGTACTACACTGCTAGCAACTATTTTCCCGGCGTCATTTTTAGTGTTTTTATAATTTTTGGTGTTTCTTTGATATAACAAAAGTCAAATTAACCAGAAATTGTCAAAATGTATCCTTAACTAACCTTCTTGATTATTTAGAGATAGACCTAAGAATCTTCTATGCACAATATTGCAGTGGCTTTTATATTTTTACCCACATCGTATGATGTACATCAACAATGAGGGTATTAGTTTGACCTGCACTGTTGTAGTACTCTTACCCGTATGCCTTTGCCAGTGTAAAATTTTCGTTCGTCATTAAAGGAAGAATAAATGGGAGAGGATTGTTGTGAGGTGATATTTTTCGTTCGTGTATTTTTAAATGAATTGGATAAAAATAGAAAGTTTAAGCGTTGCATCTAATTCTACCATTAAGGTTAAGCATTGTGAATTGTGTTTAACGTTTTCTCGATTTAAGCCCAGAGAGAGGATTATGCCATTGCCCTAATTTAAAAGAGACGGTTTAATACTCCCGTTTTTCAGTCACCCGTGGACAATAAGAATTTCAAGCTTTCAATCCTACTCCCCTATTTGAACATTCAAAGAAATCGAGAGGAATTTTAAAAGCAAAAGCAAGTATATACTGATTTTATTTTTAGAATTGTCTTAAGGTGGTGTTTATTACGAACCCAAAAGTTACGTGTATTTCACTAGAACTCGAGACGAATTTTAAAAGCAAAAGAAGGTATATACTAACTTGTGTCACGGGAAATTACAATAAAAATATAAACAAATTTATTGAAGTAAGCATTACGGGTAATAATTTTTTAGAGTAATCATTTCAGCACAGTTTAAGATAGCGTATAGTGGGGATAATGACCCAGATTTCCTGTATGTCTCTTAAGGGTTAGACT